>NC_072738.1:45504087-45635530 GCF_026930045.1 Uloborus diversus | reverse complement strand
TATTGGTTTTCATGTACCAATCATGTTTCAATTAAATTTTTTCGTTTGATTTTTCTGCGGCGGTGGCAAACAGTCCCCTGTTGAGTGTCCGCTTCATCCACAAATTTTGCCTTTAATTTTTATATCGCTTGACATTGAACGACAAACATAGCATTCTGCTGACGCTCTCCTTGCAATATGTCTTTAAAGAGAACTTTTTTAAATGTTTGCCATAAAGCAATAGGGTTTAAAAGTTGACATAAAAATTAAAATAGTTGTAAACAATTATCTGAGTTTAGGAACGGAGTCGGAAAGTTATATGTATAAAGTAAGGTTAGTTTCGGAGATATGTCGCCGTCCATATGACCAAGTACTTCTTATGCTGCTTGATAGGTTGGCAGGATCTTCAACTGTTAATCGACTTTAGAAATAAGTAGCACCAAGAAAATATTCCAAATGAATTCTTATGTGATCGAACTCAGATTAGCTATTAGAATGAACATTGTACATTCTACTAAGAGGTGAGTCTTTTTCAAGTTCGGGATGCCTTTTAACCTGTTGTACTGGTTTTCATCGGTAGACTAGCTTTTTTCATATGCCTCTTTTTTTTTTTTTTTTTTTTTTTTGAGCAATCACATTGCTTATTGTTCTCATTTGATTGTTTTGAATTCCTATGATTTTATTTTCCGCCTCCCTCTGCAGCACCACCGTCGACCGGCCTCACGATGCTGTTCCTCTAGCGAAAAGTCTCCAGGTTGGGTCCATATCCTACACACATGCGCGTACATACACACAACTACACATATGCACACACACGCGCACACATACACACATACGCACACACACACACATATGCCCACACACATACATACGCGCGCACACAGACACGCACGCGCACATACACACACATACATACACACACGCGCACATACAAACACCTACACATACACACACATACACCTACAGCTACACACCCAAACATATACTCACACACTCATACCTGCACACAGACACAAACACACACGTGATTGTGGAAAACATAATTTGAATTCCAGATGTCAAAATTCAAATTATATATATATTTTTTTTTTTGCAATTTCCTACTGATAGGATATTTGTGTGCTATATTAGTTTATTATACAGGGTGATCACCATAAAAGTGGACCAATAGCTAATTCCTAAATTGCTAAAGATAAGCGCATATTTACATTTTGAAAAAATCTTTAAATTGCGCAACGACTCGAAATTCATGAAATTTTTGTCAAAATAATCAAATTTTGAAAAACTTACAAAATTTAACTTTTTATACAGTTTCCCAGTCCTAAAAATGATATTAAGTAAAACCTTCCAGGCACACGAACATTTACAACTAAAAAAAAATCATTCTTCTACGACCAAAATTGACCGAGTTATGAAGTTTTAAAAAAATCACTATTTTTGAAGATATTATGACGTCAGCGAGTGAGCTCTTAAGGGCACGTATGCGAATTGACAAAGTGTGTTAATAGGTTTAAATTTATTTTGGGCCTTGTTATCGGGGGCAATATTAACGGTTGAAAAGACTTAGCAAGTGCTATTTTTAGCTCAAAGTCTATTTATGGTTTAAAGGCGGGGGGGGGGGGGATTGAAGTAATTTGTCGTTTTATTTTCAGAACCTCTAATTTCCATTCCCAGAATATCATTAAGTAAATGGATATTATTTTTTTTAAATTCAAATCAAATATTATTCTTTAAACAATTATAATCTCTTTTTTTTTTTCGAAAAAAATATTTTGTTTAATGTCCGGGCATTTTTTGCGCAATCACGAGTTGCTTGTAGTCCTCATTTGACTAAAGTTGATGTTGCTCTTATTTTTCAGATTTCTATAACGACGGTTGTTTTTAATATTTATTTAGGGAATAAAATTTTCTTCGTCATAGTTACAAATCATCTGTGGTTTGATTTTATTAATTTTTTTTCAGGGCATAACTCAAGCAGACGTTATTAAAATAAAAAAAAATATTTCTGTGTGTAAAATTACGTTTTTTCAGAAAAAAAACCTATATAGGTGAACTTAAACAGAAAAACTTCATCATCGTACAAAATTTCGAGATTACTAATTCTCATTATTTAAGATTGATCAGAAATAAAAATACATGACGATATACGCTGTAAATAATATCAGTAAGTGTACTGGTGCATATCGGCCATAAAATATTTATCTTCACCGCCGCATCCTAATTACCATTTCTTCTGTTTTATGGATAAACCTCGTATTACTTTGTATAGAAAATTAAATCTTAATATTATGACGGGTGCAAATTTCTTAATCATTTCTATTCCATTCCATCTGTGGAAACAAGAAACCCAACAAATATGTTTTTAGCAATTCGTGATTGCGAAAAACATAATTTAAATTCAAGATTATTTAAATTCAATTGTTTTTAAACTCTTAAATTCAAATTAAATTCCTCGCCATCACGAATTGCGATAGGACCTTGCTCGTTGAGTTTCTGTTCTACAAATGGAATGGGTCAGAAATGAGAAATAAATTCGCACCCGTCAATTAATTTATTAAACACGGCAAGCAATCAAACCAGTTTTATAAAAGGATAAGGAAAATAAAACTAATGAGAATATTTAAGTTAAAGAGCACCTAACTTCTAGCATTGTTTCAGAAAAAGAATTTATGTTGTAACGAAAGATTCAAGCCACCGCTTATATCGTATGCACATTGCACAACATTTTTTTTTTACCTTTCTTGGCTGGAAACTTTCGTTACAATCACTAAATGAAATGCGTAGAAAGAAAAAAAAACATTTCTTCAGCATTACAAAATCATCCTCTGTCCTCTGAAATACCATGACAAAAGTTCTAAATAATTCAAACCATTACGGTTTTCCTTTTCTTTTAATTATACTTTTTTTTTTCCTTTATCAGTACTCTGTAATACAAAATATTGAGATATAAAATATGTTTTCCAATCAAATTCACATGTGGAAATTAGATATTCTTGAAATAAATAAGATTAAAAAAGCTTTTAATCATAAATATACCTTTGAGCATATAAATAGTACTTGCAGAGTCTTTTCAACCATTAATATTGCCTCCTGATGACAAGAACCCAGAACAAATTTAAACCTATTAACACAATTTGTCAATTCGCATACGTGCCCTTAAGAACTATCGCGCTGACGTCATAAAATTTTCAAAAATAGTGATTTAGTGATTTTTCAAAACTTTATAACTCGGTCAATTTTGGTCGTAGAAGAGTAATTTTTTTTTTTTTTTTTTTTTTTTTTTGTAAATGTTAGTGCGTCTGGAATGTTTTACTAAATGTCATTGCTTGGACTGGAGGATTGTATAAAAAGTTAAATTTTGTAACTTTTTCAAAATTTGATTTTCTGATAAAAAATTTCATGAATTTCGAGTGCTTGCGCAATATAAAGATTTTTTTTCAAAATGAAACTATACGCTTATCTCTAACGGTTTAGGAATTAGCTATTGGTCCACTTTAAGGGTGGACACACTGTATAGTTTTTAAATGCTTAAATACGGTCATCATGAAAAATAGTTCCGAAAATATTTATTTATTTTTTTCCTCCTTGTCAAATTCTTTCCTGTACACTGTTTCTTGTTCATTGTTGTTTTAACTCTTAACTTTGAAAGTACGGTAATTGTGTGCAATTACTCTTTCAGTTAATAATTTTCTAAACTAAATATACTTAACTGAATGCATGAAAAATTACAACTTTCGGAAAAACACGGATTATTATCATTTATCTACACTAATTGAATTAAAAAACTAATTTTCCCGAAGCGAATCGCAGTTTTATTTCATTTAATTAAATTATGATGCGCAAACATTAGGTCACTTTTGACGGTTTTCAGTGTCCTAAACTAATAAAATGCGACAATACCGATCTTCTACAGCCTCAAATGTAGGAATAGTTTTGGCGGTTCTCCTGGTAGCATTTGTGGTATCTTTATCTTTTTCACGTGTGCCCATCCCTCAACTTTCAGTTAAAAGGAGAACCGTCAACCATTTTGTCATTGCGGATGCAGCGCAAACGGGTATGTTTTTACATATACTATAAGAACAAAACAGTGGGAAACATAAACTGGTAGTGAAGAGAACTTATATTAGTTTTTAAAAAATAGTATAAAGGCTTATGTGCATAATTTATTGCCTATGTCACTCAGTAAGAATGCACCTTTCACACAGTGAAGGCATTTTTCAAATATGTTCAGTGGTTCCGGAGATTACCTCGAACATATAAACACACTAAAGTCCTCTCTCTCTCTCTTTATAATATTAGTATAGATTCATCATAACTCTATTATATTACATAATGTGTATCAAATGATTCTCACATTATGCAGTTAATTAAGTAAGTTAACATTTACTTTGCTGAATTTTAATTCAGCAACGCATTATTTCATTAACTACACGTCAATAGAGTTAATTAAAGGAATTAAATTAAAATTCTGCGACTCTAAAACTATTCTGAGCAACAAATTAATTACTCGGCATCTCAAATCCATTCATTTCCTCTTTCTCGGAGAAATTTAATACGATTAAGAAATACTCCTTTGGTCTCCATTGTTAGTGCTTTGTAATAATAGCAGTAATATGAGTTATGTTATTAAAGTCGACTAATAGACAGCAGACAAAGAAGCAATTTTTCGCAGGTATAAAAATACCATTTTAATTACGTAATTATTAGAACAGTTGTAGCAAGGGCATTATTATTGTTTGATCCCGCCCCCCTATTTCAAGTTTGCAACGAAATACGCTATGAAAAAAAAGTAAAATTTGCATTTTTTAACTGTTCAAAAGAGGACATGTTCATAGAATTAGTTTGAAATATAAAATGACTTTTTTTCTTAATTTTGTTTCAACCTGTGTGCAATGAAAGATAAGGATGATATTTTCAGTTGTATTAGTAACTAATGGCACCCGCACGGCTTTGCCCGTAGCAGAAAATTAAAAGGTCATTTAGTTCGCCTATATATTTAAAAATAATGGAAGAGGAATTTCTCGCCAATTTGCTCGGCCATGTTATGGTTCCATGTTATGATAATTTGGTAATTTACTCGTCCACGTTATGATAATCTGCTCGGTAAAGTGTTCTTAAAATTGGAATAGAAAAGAAACGAAATCGAATTTTCGAAAAATCGCTTCGAGGTGCACACCCCCATGCTACAATCTAGTTTTGTGTCAAATTTCATAAAAATCGGCCGAACGGTCTATGCGCGTCACACAGATCCAGACAGAGATCCGGACATCCAAACAGAGACAGATCCATATATCCATACAGAGAGACTTTTAGCTTTATTATTAATAAAGATGTATTGCAAACAATGATAAAAAAAATAAGCGTTCGGCAATAAAAAAACAGCATTGTCATTTACTAATAACAAAGAAGAAAGTACGTACGTGCACGTGTATCTCTTTGATTCGCATATAGACAATACAGGATTTTCATGAAATTCAAATGAAGACAATACAGGATTTTCATGAAATTCGCATAAAGACACAATACAGGATTTTCACGAAATTCGCATATGGACAGTACAAGATTTTCATGATATTTGTATAAAAACAATACAGGATTTTATGAAATTCGCATAAATACTGTAAAAACGATTCAGAAACGTTCCTGGAAAATAATAGGCAGCTGATGTGCCCATTTTCAGCCAGTAACGTATCTCGCAAAAACCATTAAAGTTTTCCCTTAAACTAAGTAACCTTCTTGAAATTATCGTGAAATCCGGAAACCTTTAGGCTTAGAGCAAGTCGTGCCTCTAGGATTCAAAGGAATCTGAGATAGGAATAACATAACAGCTCCAGAATCAGTATTAAGCCTGAATTGCAATTCTTGCATAGCTCTGTAGTCCAAAGACTTATTCGGTCCCTTTGGGAGCTTAAAATCAGTCAGGACGAGCCATAACAGTATTAAAGTCGATACACCTTATAAATACTCTCAGTTAATCTTTAAACTGGGAGCTATAAATATTTGTTCCAACAGAGAGAAGTCTGCACTCCTGCAACTTGTAGCCATTCAGGAAACTTTTTGACAATGATACTTGATATTTTCAGGAAGCGGATGAAAACCATTCAAATCTCGAAACGTGACACGGAAATACTCAGTAACGTGTCGGAATTTTTTTGACAGTGAAGACAATACAGGATTTTCTTGAAATTCACATATAGACAAATACAGGATTTTCTTGAAATTCACATATAGACAAATACAGGATTTTCATGTAATTGGCATAAAGACAATACAGGATTTTCATGAAGTATGGGAAAAAAAGTAGTTTGGACCAAAACCTTTTTTTTTTTAATTCCACTATGTTTGACATAATTCTAACAGCAAGTAAACTTTTTACGTAAATGTACTTTTACTGGAACGAATTTTTTATACTTTTATGCCATTCGAAAGCCTGGAATTTTAGCATCAGATAATGTTTGCTGAAAGCTCCCAAGTTAAAAAAAAAATGTTGAACTTTGATAGTTTTGGCAAAACTAAACTCAATTTATCACCTACAAACAATATCAGTAGGTCTCCAGAAAAAAGTCAATCTTAAAAAGGTGGAAAGAATTCATTTTAGAAATTCTAACTAGACGGAACTGTCACTCGCAGTACGTAGCTACTAAATATACAGGGAAGCAATAGCAATGCTTAGGGTAAAAGTGGGAGTGACGCCATACTTTTTGTAGAAATTAGATTAAAAATTTAAAATGCAATATAAATCAACCCCTTATGTTTTATTTTAAAGTTACACTATTATTAAGTATTAAAATTATAATTAGCGCGCTTTGGACTTAAATAATAAAGAAATAAAAAATAAAAATTATAAGTTGACAACAGGTAATCTCTCCCATAACGTGTGGGAGAGACGCCATCTGTTATTCGTTCTTGTTTTTGATCTTTTTGCGGATTATTTCCCTACCACAATTATTACGGTACACTGTACATGACTCGTGCAACTATTTTTGGCATAAAGAACTTTTAATCCAGTCATTTTTTTTTCTTTAATAGTAATTTTCCCAACATTCCGCGCACACAAGCAAATTAATTTCGCTTCACTGTTGAAATAGGTAATTTTGGGATTGGATAAGATTTCTTAAGAATCTCTGTAATGATTTCTTTACTAGTGGATGTTTGTCTGGAAGTTGATGGTTTTTTTTGGAGGCAGAGCTTAGTGGCAGCACTTTCAAGAAGAATGTCAGGAGTAGCTGCTTCAATTAAATCAGATATAGCAAAGAAATGATCTGGAATATCATCAGGATTGATGGGAGTATTCCAGAAGCTGTTAAACTTGATGTAGCATTTCCCGCGGCATTCCAAAAAGTTCTTAAACTTCAATTGTCGCTATTTCTCCTTTTTTTTTTTTTTTTTTTTTTGCTTTTCCAATAGCCAGAATTAAGTTCTTTCCACCCCACTGCCCCCTGATTACCGTATCCTCCCTTGCGTATTTTTTCGGCATTCAAAAAACAAAAAAAGTATAAACGAACACACATTCATTTACACTTTTGAAAAGTTTGGCATCTCCCCTCATTATATGGGAGAGACGCCACATAGATAGAAAGTACGCAAGTAATAACATATGATGTTAAATGAAGTTGAAATAAGTTAATAACAAGTTAAATCAAACATTAACTCCCCCCCCCCCCTCAGTTTTGACTTCATGGGGTCTTTGTTTTACATTTAATGCTTATTGAAACCAAAGTGACTCAAAAGTTTCGTCGAAAAATGCTCACACTACAATTATCTTTTTGTTATACACACGTCACGTGCGCAGTCGAACAAGAACTGACATGTTAAGAAGGAAGTAAATAAAAATTTTATTTATTATTTAAATTTTATTGTTTTTATCTTATACATATAAAATCTGAGTATCTATCTATCTATCTATGTCCAAGCTTCTTCTCCCGAACGACAGTGAACTGACCATCGAACCAGGTATCGATGGATTCGTAATCCTCCCGTCTTCATGTTTGGCTATTTAACATAATTCTCCGATAATAATTAGCGGAGATATCAATTAAAAACTTTTAATTATGACTCTTAGATTTCAAAATCAAATCACTATTTTTCGAAGGCTTTCCTCCATTCAAATTATTATTCAGTGCTTCATCTCAACTTTCCATAACAATGCTTTTATTAAAATGTATAGCGGACGAAGAAAATCATTGAGATGAAAGATCTGTTGCCATTTTTTTTCTCGAATATGAACAGGTAAAATTCTTGTTTTTATTTTGAGGCTTTTCCTGTAATCAGGGGATTTAAAATGTTTACTTTTTGGGGTTTTCCGCAATCTGCCGCAAAATTTCACTGACTTTTTTTTTTTTTTGGTTCAAGCCTGATTGTTAAATACGCGTCACATGACATAACTTTCATTTTCGAGGAGGACCGTGCACGTCGTAAAGTAAATGAGTGATTTACAAGTTATTTGAGTTCTTTGAGGGTTTGTACCTGGAAAAAGGATTGATGTAATTCTTGTACGACCATGTGGATAGAATCCATCCAAATATTTATCTGAGTGGTATGTTGCATTAATAAACACCCGGGCAACGCCGGGTAGTAGACTATTTTATGTAAAAAGCGGATTGTTATTGTGCATAAATATTTCCGATATAGTCTATCAGATGTAATTCAGTTTAACGTGAGTAAAGATTATAGTTGATAATGCATATATTTTCCCCTTTTGTGCTGACTGAAAATGTACTCATAACTTGTATCATTGATAACGATTATTAACGTTGATGAGGTGTTTTGGCAAAAATATGTTTTACTGGTGTTT
Organism: Uloborus diversus; assembly: GCF_026930045.1. Taxonomy (NCBI): domain Eukaryota; kingdom Metazoa; phylum Arthropoda; class Arachnida; order Araneae; family Uloboridae; genus Uloborus; species Uloborus diversus. The sequence goes on along the minus strand of NC_072738.1, from coordinate 45,626,757 downwards.
TGCAAACCTTGCTTTACGCGCATTTATTTATTCCTTAACGCGTTAGAAACTAGTGTCAGTGTACTACAAAAGCATCAACTGGACTGCTCTTACATTTTTTAGGTAGCCCGTGCAACGCCGGGCACGCAGCTAGTTAGTAAATAAAAACAGTGAGAAATTTAGCCATCTATTTTTTAATCGCGTCTATTTTTTAATCTATTAATCCTATTTTTTAATCTATTTATTAAAGGTATGGCGTCTCACCTCATATGGCGTATCTCCCACTTTTACCCTATTTATTTTGTCTTAAGGGATATTTCGTGATACTAAGCTTACGTATAGAAAGATACGGGGGAAAATCGAGTTTTTTTTCCGCTAGAAAAATGAGTTTAATTGCATCTTTTGTTGACCCCATGCAAGCTGAAATAGTTTTTCAACTATCTCTGCTAAAATTAATAGGGATTCTGTTTTGAAAAGATTCTTTTCTTTGTTGGGTGAACTAAAGAAAAAAGTGAAAACAACTCTACTTACTTTCAATGCTTATACGCAAATAAAAATTCAATGAAATACTTTTACAGCTCAAAAAAAAAAGATTTGAAGTTATATATGTTGGATTATTTTGTGAAATCAGCAGCCTAAGTTAAGAAACAAGAGAAAGCTAACAGAATCAATACAAACGTTTAGAAATTTCAATAAATTATCCCCCAAGGTAGGAAATTCAACAGGTAAAACATTTTTAAAGAAATGAAGAAAATAAAAAAGCAGTAAGAAAGAGATGTAAAGAGAAGCAAAAATTCAGTGTCTCATTTGACTTTTAGCTTCACAGTATCTGTTAACCAATAAAATTTTGATTTTTAGAATTGTTTATAATTTAAATGGGACAATTTTATGCAGATTTTACCTAATTTTTTGAAACTTATGAGTGAAGTTTTACATTATAAGTAAAATGCCTGCAGAAACAAAGTAATGAAAAATATATTTAATATGTTTGAATAAAAGCCTAATATCATTTCCGGACGTAAAAGTGTAAACAGCCTCTAGCAATAGGTATCTCCGAGTACAGTATTCGAAAAAAACCAGAAAATATCTATTGGACGTCGAAGTACCAAGGTGTCAAAAGGAGAATATTGATCTTTGCTTTCTGTGGAATCGGAATATTGCTAAATCTCCTATCTATATATATAAAAATCTCGTGTCATGATTTTTGTTCGAGATAAACTCCGAAACTACTGAACCGATTTTTATCAAATTTCATACGTATCTGTAATTTGGTTCAACTTAAAAGATAGGATGGCTTTTATTATTTTTAATCGTAAATAAAAATTTTATTACAAAGGCCAACAAAAAACATTTTTTTTTTTTTTGGTGCCTAGGATTTTATAACTAATTTAAGCTATATTTGAGCCGCTGAATCTGAAATCAGTTTTTCTCTATCAGCTCTACTTTTTTAGATCAGTGATCAACTGATTAACCCTTCTCATACCCCTTCCTTCTCAACCCTTCTCATACTAATGAAGCTGACAGTTATTATGAAGCATATCAACAATTCCTCAACGTTTCAACCAGGATGAGTTAAATGACCTCACCAGAGATCTCAACCAGTCAAAAGAAGCTGCTGAATTACTGGCATCCAGATTGAACGACAAACATTTACTGGAATAAGGAACCAAAATTTCCTTTTACCGGACAAGAGAAAAGGGTTTGCTACTCTTCTTCTCTCAAGAAGACAATCTTGAATTTTGTCACGAAATTAAAGTGCTCCTGGAAACAATGTCTCTTCCTGAATATTTTCCAGATGATTGTCGCCTATTTATAGACAGCAAAGCGAAGTTTGAAATGAGCCCTTCAACACAATGGGAAAAAATATGGTTCCATACCAATTGCTCACTCAACGAAAATAAAAGAAGAATATAACAGCATAGGTTTGGTCTTGGAGAAGATAAAGTATCATGAACATCAATGGGTGATTTGTGTGAACTTGAAAATGGCAAACCTTCTTCTCGGACAGCAAATATCCACACCAAATATCCTTGCTTCTTGTGCCTCTGGGATAGCAGAGACAAAAAACGCCACTGGGTCAGAAAAGAGTGGCCTCAAAGAGAAAACATGGACATTGGGGAAAGGAATATCATTAAAGACCCCTTAGTTGTACCGAGAGAAAATCATTTTTCCTCCACTGCATATCTAACTGGGCCTTATGAAGCAATTTGTAAAGGCTCTTAATAAGAACGGATCGTGCTTTGCATATGTAGGGGGGAAAATGCCTCCTGCATTCGTAAATTCGATGAATGAGGCTGAGCAAAAAGCCTAGACTTCATTTGTTGCAGTTTCAGAAATTTTCTTTGCAAACGCAAAGCTGAAAACTATGTTGAACTGGTAAACGAGATGCTAACAGTTTCAAATCCCTTGGGTGTAACATGAGCATTAAGGTGCACTATTTACACATCCACTTAGACCGTTTTCTTGACAATTTAGGAGACACCACTGAGGAAACAGGTGAAAAATTTCACCAGGATATTAAAACTCTGGAGGACCGCTACCAAGGAAGATGGGATATGCACATGATGGCAGATTACTGCTGAAATTTAAAAAGGGATTGTCCCATAATATATTCAAGGATGTCACGGAAAAGAAGCTTCAGAAGTGTTCAGTGAGTAGTTGGTTTCATCAATGATGTTTTCCTCTGTCTTAGTAATATATCATTATTTTATCGTATATAATTAGTATATTGTGTTTGTATGTATTTATTATTATATACAAATATAATAATTTTTAATTTTGATAATAAAAAATCCGTGTTTTAGTATATTTATTTGATCTATGGATTTAACTGTAAATAGTGTAACATATGTTTCACTAAAATGTTATATCTCAGAAATTCGAGCTCCTAGGCAAAAATTAATGCCATATTTGAATTCAGGGAATGAAATTCATGTAAAATCAACTCCAAATACCCCGGCACCAAAATGTGTGTTGGCCAGTGTATACATTAATTTTGTGCATTGATTGTTTGGTTCTGTAAATTCTTATTAGATGGCGCTGTAAGTTTATTCATCCTCAAAAATTTTATTCTTAAGTTAATTAAAATTTACAAATTATACTATGTTACTAATATTGATGGTTATCAACAATACCGCCATATAAAGGAGGAGTATAAAGGCCACACTTTTCACTGCAAATGTCAAATTCTACAAATCAAGTTGAAATTGATAAGCGGCGGGTAGTTCCATACTCACCACTGCTTTTAAAAACGTATGAGGCTCATATAAATGTCGAGTTTTTGCTGCTCCGTGACATCCGTTAAATAATTCATTAAATACGTTTTCAAAGGTCCTTATTAAGTAGCATTTGAAGTAAGAGATATGAACAAAATTGCCGAAAATACGCGATGGCCATAAAAACAGCAACGAAGCTATCTGGTTTCCCTATATACGAAAGATACCCTTCTGTACAGCATCTTGAAAGCGGTCAACAAGTATATTTTACCGAAGATATTTTCTACGGAGAGCATTTGAACCACCAAAAACGATCCAGATTTTTTTTTTTTTTTTACTTTGTCAAAAACCTGATGTGTTTGACCCAATTCTCAGAAATAAAATTATTTACCAATGTTCTAGAGCATTTTTTAACATAGGAACTACGCGACACTAATGTCGCCTAGTGAAAAAAATCTGTCGCCTAGAAGATGCAAAATCAAACCACTGGGCGACATTGGAAAATCCAAGATTGGTTCACTCATTTTAGTTAACGAATTTCAAATGTCTGTAAAATGTCAGAAAGCCCCTGATCTTTTTTAAAATCGCCGACTCGTACTTGCCGAAAGACTTTTTTCTGTTCCCTTGTAGAAAGGCCCTGCCCGTAGATCGGGCCACCTCGCACTCGGCGACATAAGCAATCGATTAAGCACCCCACCTCATTAGCGCTTCCCTTGATGATAGCCGATAAGCTTTTCGCGGCTATCTGTGTATAGAAACGCTACTTGGGACCAAGACAGACTTTGGGACGGGACAGCAAAAGTAGTTTGCTTATCTTTTTCCAAATACCAGAGGGAATCTCGGCATGTGAAAATTTCCAGCAGCGTGTAAACAAACATTCATTCATTGTGACTTTCCGAAAGATTGATGGGTCATCAATGATGAGTAGCCAATCGTCATCGTCCCATTCTCATTTGTAGGAATGTTTTTGAGAGAAGGTCATATAGCGGAAGGAAAGTGACCTTGGGATGTTTTTCTGCGTTAATTCAGGGAAGGGGCTGTCCGCAGCGGGGCCATTATTATTGTAGACACCACCACATTTTTTGAAGATGCCAGGGGCTCCTGCAGGAGGATGAGGAGTTTCTGAGGTCGCACAATGCATCGTCATTATTGGTATTGGTAGCAAACTTTTTCTTCCTCAAATTATGAAAAAAATCTTTTAAAAAAATCGAAATGCAGAAGAAAAAAATTCAACGCACTCCTAAAATATTTGTAAGTTGTATTGCATTTTTTTGATTTTTTTTTTTTTTTTTACAATTTTGTGCCTTACACCTTATTTTGGTTTCCCATCTAAATTGTATTACATTCAGACAAAAATAGCATCGAATAAGTAACATATTCTTATTCTGCACACTCCTTGTGTTTGCAGTAGTCCTGTAGTTTGTCATAGTGTTATTATTGATCAATCACGAATAGCTTATTATCTTCACTTCAACAAAATTGATGCTGCTCTGATTTTCCAGATTACTATAACGACAATTATTTTTAATATTTATTTAGAGAGCTAAATTTTCTTTGTCATAGTTACAAATCGTCTGCGGTTTGATTTTATTCATGTTTAATTCAGGCCTTAACTCAAGCAAACTTTATGTTTTAAAAAAAGTTTTTTTTTTCTTGTGTAAAATTATGTTTTTTTTTAATTGAAAAAACGCCTATATAGATTAACTTAAACAGCGAAATGTCATCTAATCATCTTTATTATTTCCAGATTATTTATACTCATCATTTAAGTTTGATAAGAAACTAAAATACATAACGTTGCACGCTGTAAATAATATTTAAGCATCCTAATTACCATTTCTTTTTTCATGGATATCCCTCGTGCTACCTGTTATAAAAAATCACCAGTACCACCACGGGTGCAAATTTCTGGACCATTTCCGTTCCATTTGAATAAACAAGTTACCCAACGAGTAGGGTCGTATCGCAATTCGCGATTGCGAACTACATAATTTTTTCAATCACGAATTTCACGAATTTGTTCGCTGTGTCCCGGAAACTCACAGTTTTTAGGCAGGGTTATGGATCACTACAAAATGAAATACTTTTAAGAAATTGAAATAAAAAAAGAAAGGAAGGAAGGATTTGAAAAGTGTAACCTACCGAAGTAGCGCCTGAAATGCAGCGAAGCCTTGAAAAATTCGGGTTTTGAACGCAAATAATTCTCATCATAATTTAGTTAACGAATTGAAAAAATTGCATTGAGAGCAGAAAAATCTGCCCTTTCCAACGATATATTATGTTAATATGAGCGGGTAATTTTTCACCCCCCTATTCGGGGATTCATGTAAAAATTGGGCCTAAACTAGAATTAAAAAGAACTAAAATTTGAATTTTTTTTCGAACTGGTCTGTAAACCTTTTCTTTGCATCAAGAAACGAACTAAAAATTTCAGCGACATCGGCAGGATAGTTTTCTAGATTTGCGCGTTTAAACACACAGACATTTTTTGGAGATTTCATTTCATACTATGTGTAGAGGTGATTAAATTTTTTTTAATTAATTACCTTTTATTAATGCCGTAAAATTTTGATTAGCTAATTAATTTGAAGCTAATTATGATGCTTTAATAATTGTAGTCTTAATTTAAATAGTACTAATTAATATAATTAACAGCTAAAACTTCTGATTTAGTATTCCCCCATTTTTAAAGTTCATTCAGCCTTGGACCCCCTCCCCCTAAACAAAGTTCTATAGCTACTTGCTTGCGCACCTGATCATATATTTTAGGAATATAGTAACAAAACTAGCTTTATGCTGTGCTATGTAATTATTCTTCATTCCTTTTTTAATATAGGACCCTTCAAATCACACCTCTTGTGAAAATTACCAAAGATCGTCCACAAACAAAAGAACTTCTAAAATTTCCCATGGGAGGGTCCCCCACCTCTCCTTTTCGCCAACATCGTTCAAGATCAGCCTAAATTTTGTTTTAAGCGCTTGAGCTTCAAAATGTTTCCGGGGGAGAACTCCTCCCTCCCTAACATCATTGAAAATCTTCAAGAAGTACGTTTTTGGAGCTCAATTTTGAAAAATTGATGGTTCTCTAAAAGTTACTCATGAATCATGGATTGGCTACATTTGCAATTTGAAAAAATTTTGGGAGTAGATCTCAGAATCTCTTCTACTCCTAATCTTACCAAAGATAGTCTAGAATGCGTTTTCAAGCGTATAAATTAGAAAAATTTCCTGGGATGGGCCTTTTAATCTCTCCTCCCCTTAACATCCCCCCAAAAATAGTCTAAAACAACCTTTTTTGAGCTACAATTTTAAAATCGCCGGAGAACCCCCGAACCTCCCTTTTCTGAACATTATTGGACATAATGTTTGCGTTTTTAACGTTTCAATTTTAAAAAATGGGCGGGGGGAGGGGGTCGCACCTGAGCGCTTAATATTACGAAAGACAGTTAGAATGCCTTTCAAAGATTACAAATCAGAAAAACTTCCTGGCATGGGCGCTCGCTCAAATCTCTCCTCACTCCAACATCATCAAAAAAGATCGTCTAAAACTGCATTCTTAGAGCTACAATTTCGAAAAATAGATAAGTGAGCGTCACAGTGAGGTTTGGTGACGTCGTCACCAAAACTCATCTCACCTAACATTACCAAAGATCGTCTAAAATGCGTTTTTAAGACTACAAATTTGCCGGACCCCCTTTACTTCGGAGCTGATATTATACTTACGGTTAGGTTCATATCTGCTTCTTCTTAAATCAGAATTTCTATAGAGTCACCTCAGAAAAAACAGTACTTACAGAAATACCTCTTTGAGGCGACGATATATGCACACGTTTGTTGAAAAAAAAGGGAAATTATTGGGAATGTTACAGTCTTTATATGATAAACTCGTGTCGCCTAGTAAAAATTCCTTAAAAATGCTCTGCAATGTTCCACGCTATTTTACATGCACTGTAAACAAATCCGAAATGTCACTGATTATTTCCGTGGAAAATGTTGGGATTTCACAGGTCCTCAGCAATTTTATTTGGAAATCAAGTATCTGCTTCAAAAAGTTTCCTGAATTACTACAAACGTCATGAAGGCAGACTTCGCAATGTTGCGAAAAATATTTTTAATTTTCAGTTTAAAGATTAACTGAGCGTATTTATTAAGTGTATCGGCTTCATTTCGGTTGTGTTCAGTCTACATTGACTCAATGAGAGTGAATGAGCCTCTGTATTCCGTAGCTTTTCAGGAATTGCAGACGAAGTACACCATGATACTTGCTTACAAGTCTGTCTGACCTTTCACCATGCTTGCAGCATTAGTGTTGGTGCTTTCTTGGAAAAGTCGAGAGGTGTCACGCATTCTATTCAACTTACCTAATCTTTTTCTGAAGGTCCAGCGACACGACTGGCTTTTAGCCTGGGATAGTACAGAATTCTTCAAAGATTCCAAACTAATTTCAGGAAGGTTAATGAATTTTAGTGATGAACTGATTTCATTACCGTCGTCGAGGTCCATACATATTGACATAACTACCAATGGGAGGAAGGGAGTCTCTGGATTCCATAACTTTCCAAGATTAAAAAGCAAGTAGAATTCTTTGTGCGTGCTTGAAAGTCCTGCTTAGCAATTGCTATGATTGCGATAAATGCTTTTGGTACTTTCTTGGTAAGTCGAAAAATGTGCCAAGCTATTATTTTTAATCTTACTTCGGTTCTCTCTAAAGGTTTCAGATAAATGATTGTCTCGAATCGGAGAGGTTTCGGAATTCTTCAGAAAGACTTCAGGATAATTTTAGGAAGGTTTCTCCCTTTTAGTGGGATACGTTCCTTTTTTTTTTTTTTTTTGTAAGATACGTTACAGGCAGAAATTGGGCGTATTCGCTGCCCCTTATTTTTCAGGACGTCTCTTAATTGATTTTACAGTGTTGAATAAAATCAAAAAAATCAGGGAGGTCACGCAAACAAAGAACACAACATTCATCCATCTCGGGTGCAGCAGATGTAAGACCGTAAATCAAAGAAAGACAGAAAATTACATCATAGTTCTTCGAAAAATGTTTTTAATAAATAAAATTTTGCAACAATATTTTCAAAATGCCTGCCGCCGGCTGCAACCACATGTCGCATTTGGAAGAAAATTCAGTGAATTCCAATAATTATTTTTTGACTTAGAGACTTACTATCTGCAGCGCCATCTATTGAAAAACTTTTGAACTAAACTTTGGAGCTCTGGGGACGAAACTTACGGCCCACCACATGAATTTTCTGCAAAAATTATTTTTTTTATCATTAACTATTTTCCTGTTATAAATTTTTGAAAAAGTTCAGTTTTTTTCAGGACACCCTGTATCTATCGCCTACTCACGAGTGGGAAAGTTATCATAACTATTCGTGTTAGCAAAAGACCAAAAGACAGGTTAAGCAAGAATATTGTGCACAACTTAGTGCTTAGATAATTTTTAGTTTTCAAATAATAGAAACAATAGATCGAAGTCAATGTTATCTACTTCATTTATAAAATTTAATTTTTATGTGTTTTTAATTTAGTTAATGCATTTTGTAAAGAAGTTATTGATTACAAACCATAGATAAATCTGAGATAAATAAAATGTAGTGTAGATTTTAAAAGTGTATGTTGTTTAATGTTTAATTTCTACGTTCTGATATTTCACAATCAGTTTCGATATTTACTATCACTTTCAAGTTATTTTGCTTTTATTTTTGGCCGAAGTCATACTTGCAAAACTTACTAAGCGTAAGTATAGTGCTTTAACCATTGAAAATTTAGTTAGTGCTTACTAAATTCAATAATTACTTAATTCAGCCTAACACGTACATTATCAATCTCATTTGTTTTAAAATTGGATAGACTATTTTAAGCTTTACCAAAAATATTAATTACATTCTATCAAAATAGTGAGTAAAAGAATATTTTAATCCAACTACTTCGCCACAGCAACGCGTGGCTAGGTCAGCTAGTCTATATATATAAAAATCTCGTGTCACGATGTATGTTCGGGGTAAACTCCGAAACCACTCAACCGATTAATGTAAAATTTCATACCTATGTGTAATTTGGTCCAACTTAAGAGATAGGATAGTTTTTATAATTTTTTATTGCAAATTAAATATTAATTATACAATAATAGTGTGTATTAACTGTTTAGTTCTAAAAATTCCTAATAGATGGCGGTGTAAGTTAATTACTCGATACAACTTTAACCAGGGGCGGATCTAAGGGGGGTCATGGCCTCTTCCAAAGCCCTGTGATTGTAGGAATTTTTTTAAGGAAAAAAATAAAAAAAAATATTATGAGAAGATAACAAAATTTAACACATGTATTTTATTGAATAAGAATTATAGGCCTTAATTGGGAGATAAATTACATCCCTATTCTCAAAACAAAACTTTTATTTCCAAAATTTTTCTCCATCTTTTGCATCATTTCTTGATTCCAACTACAAACACCTGGACGATCTCTAAATGCTGTGGTTCTCAGAGTATACCTATTGTTCACAAGAACAAAGAGAGCCTAAATTTTCGTTTTTATGGCTTTAATTTCGAAACTAGGAGGAGAACCCCCTTTTCCCATGTCCTTTCACAAATGCCTTGATATGTAGCAAAAAATTACATTTTAAGTCTTTTATTTGGAAAAAATGCTAGCGGAAACTAGCTTATCCAGCTCTTATCACTTAACTTGCTTAAAAGCAACTTAAATGAATTTTTTGGGGACTTCAATTACAATCGAGTTTTGATAGGACCCCCTCCCTACCTAGTTTATATCGTGATAATAGCTTTAAAAGGAGATATTTTGGAGGAGCTCTCACCAATCTTCCATACCTTTCTAAAATATGTATAAATATAGTTAAAAATCGAATTTTTAGAGCCTTAAAGTCAAAATATTTCCAGGAAGGAAGGATTCTAAACACCTTCACACTTCCTTTAATGTAAGCAAACATTGCATTAAGTTGCATTTTTAGGCTGGACAGCTGAAGAGCTAGAAGAGCACTCTTCCTCTTCTAACTTCTCAATGTATAATAACAGAATATTTTGGTTTCTAAGCTTTATTTTCAAAAAGTATTTTGGGGCCAGCGCCCGAAACCTGACCTTTCTCCGTACATCATCAAAAATAGACAAAATGCGTTTTTAGTTTCCTAATTTTCAAAAATTACTCGGAAATTTAAATTTTGAAACATTTTCGAGGGAGATTCCTAAATCCACCTCCTCACCTAATGTCTCGATACTCCGAAAATTGAATTTTTAAAACTTCATTTTAATAAAATTTCTGGGGAGTTATCAGGGCCCAATTTCCCAATAGGCAGAGTAGGCAGCTGCCTAGAGCGGCAAAATGTTCAGGGGCGGCAAATTTGCTATTATAATATACATTTTTACTTTCTTCTATATCTAATACATAGAAGAAAGTATTGGATTCGTGCAAATTTTCGAATTTCGAATTTTGACGGATTCGAACGTTTTGAGGTGTACTGAGTCCATATCGACTATTTTTGGAAAATGTCTGTCTGTCTGTGTGTGTGTATGTGTGTCACGTCTGTGTGTGACCAGTTTTTTGTGGCCGCTCTACAGCAAAAACTACCTCATGAAATCGAACGAAATTTGGTACACATATGTGCCGCTATGTGAACTTGTGCCCATTGGTTTTTGGCGCGAATTCCTCCAAGGGGGGTGGAGCAATGGGACGTTTTTTGAGTTGCGCGTGCTTGCTATTCCTCAGGAAGTAACTGGCGGAATCAAACAAAATTTGGTCCATATGTTGCCAATAACAGGAACAGGTGCTGATTCAATTTTGGTGTCAATAACTCAAACGGGGGGTGAGCTATAGAACGTTTTTTGTCGTCAATTGTGACTGCTGTATCTCAAGAAATAATGAACGGAATGAAAGAAAAATTTATCGGCAAGTAGCCCTTAGTGGGTATAAGAGCTGATTTTATTTTGGTGTCAACAGCTAAAAAGGGGGTAGCGCAATCACCCGTTCTTTTTTTCCATTGTGAGTGCCCTATCTCAAGAAGTAATGCTACGTTCTGGTTAAATTTGGAATATATGTGAATCCATATGTAAACAGGCTTCGGTTCAATTTTGACGCCAATCGCTCCAAGAGGTGTTGAATTTTTTTTTTTTTTTTTGCGAATAAAGATAGCTTTATTAATGCAACAATAAGAAAGATAAATCGTAATAGATTGTCGTCTGCGTATTTCTCGTGATTTTAATTGAATGGAAATGATCGGAAATATTATCTCAATGATTTAAAATTTTTTACTGTTGCCATCTTATGTTTGTTAACAAATAAAATTTTTGTAATTAATTCAAGCAAGGCTTTTAAAATAACTTTCAATTTTCGCTCTTTGCTTTGCTTTTGCAATAATTCAGACATTGGGAGGGTCGTCAAGTTTTTGCATGTGTAATTTTGTTTTTGTTGGGAATATTGCTTCCTCATCAAGCATGGGGAGGGATCAGAAAAAAAAAATATGTATAGAAGAAAGTTTCGTGATGGCCACAACATACTAGTTTGAATTAAATTGTTATTCTTGAAAGTAAAATATTAGCATTCTTTCACTTTCCACAGAGACATTTTTTTCTTGTAGTTTAATAATGATTACTTTCACACATCTTATGAAAGTCAAATGTTTTTCAATCATGGTATTTGCCGAATCGTCAGCAAAATTTGCCGAATAAAAATTTTTTGAGGAGATCACTGTGATCATTTCATCGGGACTCCTCAGAATGTGAAACGCCATCATTTCTTCACAAGTTAGACAGTTTGAATCTGGGGAACACATTTTTTACGTTTTTTTTTTTTTTTTTTTTTTTTTTTTTGAGTCAAGGATATTTTGCTTCTTTTAGGGGAGGGGGCGGCAGATTTCAAATTTGCCTAGGTGCGCAATGGAGCTTTGGCCCTGGGGAGTTTGCTCAAAAATTTCGGATGGCCCTTCCCAAAACAATCGGCTGTATCCGCTACTGACTCTAACATCGTTTGACTTAATGCTAAAAACATCATACTAAAAAAACCCGAAACGTTACTTATTATTTCCGTAGAATTTTTCTGGATTTTATAAGCTTTTATTTACTTCCTGAGAAAATCAACTTTTATTGTCAAAACGTTTCCTGAATTGCTACAAATTGCAGAAATGCAGATTTTTCACCGTTGTGAAAAAATTTTTCCACCAGTATCAAGATTAACTGAACGTACTTAATAAGTGTATCGGGTTCGGTTCGATTACGGTAACCCCCCCCCCTCCTACTTGCCTATTGTCAACTCCTTCATGTCAATACTTCACACAAGATAAAAGAGCTTCGCTCTGGCCTGGAAAATCTCATTTCTGTATCTGATTATGGTTCGTTCAGATAAACTCCGGGAACGAAAAAATATTTGGATGAATTGCGGCCGAGTTACATTCGAGCTACTTACTTGAGAATCTGTCTTAGCTTCGGCAATGACTGCGTTAATGCTTTGAGTGCATTCTTAGAAAAGCAAGAAGGTACCAATCTATTATATTAAAGCTACGTTAATCTTCTCTGAAGATGTTAGACACATAACCGGCTTAACCAAGAAGACTACTGAATTCTTCAAAAAAATTCCAGGATAATTTCTGGAGGAGTACTGAATTTGAGCGAAAAACATTTCTTTATTTTTTTTCTAAGACATTTTTAATATAATTAGTTTTTGCAAAGATTCAGTCGCAACAAAAAATTGCTGTGACAATTGCATTGTTAGGCATTTCTACTTGAGATTTTTTAGATGGTAGACGAACAGCACATTCAACTTTAAAATTGCTTATTAGATATTCATAACAAACCAAACGCAATGTGTAACAGTAAAGAAAAAATGCGGAACGGCTGTAGCGTTGCAAAGGAGTGCAATTATAATTTGGAATAAGTGTACTACGGTACATGAGGAAAAGCATTCATTCGAAGTACATCATAGGAGTATGCAAGATTTGTAAGGCAAGGATAAACTTTACACTTTCAAGTTATTTTGCACGTTTGACTGAAGTAAGTACTTACTAAATGTACTAAACGTAAGTATAGTAAGTAATGCTTTTACTACAGAAAATTTTGTTAGTACTTACTAAATTTAATAAGTTCCTACTTCGGCCAAAATCGACCATTTTCATTTCCCTGTGATTTAAAAATCGACTGAACTTTTTCCAGCTTCGTAAAAAATATTAATTTGATCGCATAAAAATAATGAATAAAAAAATTATTTCTATTTACAGCCAATGCAACGCGTGTCTGGACAGCTAGTATATATATGTATGTGTGTGTTATTGTTTATTTATACTTTTGTGTGTTTAAATTTTACCTGTTGAAGTCAAGTGAAAAGAGTTATGAATAACAGTAAACGTAAAGTAGGGTCCTATGTTTTAAACAGCGTAAGTAATGAATTAACTCCAATATGGTGCTGCTAAATTCAATTGATTTCATATATTGCTTCCGGTAAACCTATGACTTATCAACTACTACCAGTTTGTTTTATGAACCCCTTTTGTATTTAAAAACGAGAAAGTGAAAGATATGTTCGTTATCTGTTCCATTTTGACATTTGTATCGTTTCCTGAATTGCGGGTTTGAACGTATGGATCACTCCTGCAGCATTCATTAAATTTAAAACCAGCCCGTGGTTTCTAGTATTGTGTTGGAGAATGGTGGGGAAATGTTATATGCTCAAATGCATGTTAGGTCGTAAAACCACGCCCATGTAAATGCATTGGTTTCTCAAGCTCTTCGAGGATCAGCAACTGTCCTCGTGGCTAAGGCCCCTATAGTGGAGGAGCCGACGCATCCCTCATTTTGGAGCAAACCTAATACAGTTGCTTGTAGCGATAGCATTGCTGCTGATATTTACATTTCTTTAACATGCGTCAAATTGAGTCAATTGGGTGGTTGTTCGTCTGTTAATTGTGCAAACAGCTCCAAAAAAGGATATCAGCTCTTCATATTTCCAGCAGATGCAGAAAGAAAAAAGAAATTTATAATTAATGGCCCGCGAAGTGACTGGCAGCCTGGAAACGACGCCAACTGTTTCCGAAATTTCGCCAACGTTCACCTTTGCCCTCTGACTCTCTCGTTCCCTGTTTGGCGAATGATTGCCAATAAAGGTAGCTTTCCCTGTTGTACGCTTGTTCCAAAATGGCGGATGCGTTGGCCTCTCCAGTTATAGGGGTTCTACTCCTGGCGCCCCTACATGACGAGCCATCTCTTCTTATTTTAATTTAATCCTATTATGCCATTATGGTAAGGTTACAGCAAAAACTAGAGCATATGGTCCTTCAAAAGGGGACCACACAAAGAAAATGAATGAAGAAACTTCAAGGTATTGTCCGTTTTTCACGAGAAGATACTTCGCTCCGCCCCCTCGAACGCAGTGTTCCATTTTACACGGGAGTGATCGGTTAGCAATCCACGCACTTTCAAATGAGACAACCAGACAGCCTTAACTTGGGCGTGCTTTTTAATGTACAAAAAAGTCTTAGTGTCCGTTACATCACTTGCTTCTCTTTGTGTGTGGTTATTTTAGTTATTCTTACATTCAAAAAAACTTCTGATTTTACGACAAAATGCTATCATCCGAACATACCTTCTGCTGAAAACAGCGAAATAAGAATCATCGGAAACCACGTGACGATGGAGGAGTCAAGTGCCTTCTCGCAGAAGACGGACAATAGTCTTTAATGTTTAAAAAACAGATTGAACAAGTAAAACTAATTATAGTTTAAGAATCGTATAAATATCTTTGTGATAAAAAGTGCACAAACTTGAAAATCACTTTCCGACACGTATTTCAGGGCTACTAGGAAACCCTTTTAAAATGCTAAAAGAGTGATTTTAGGTATGAAAACACATCTTTTCAACCATAAACTTCCATCTTTAGCATTGAAAAGGGGAATCTTTGTAGCCCGTGAAACAAGCGGCTGAAATTAGTTCGCAAATTTAAGCCAATCAACGTTGTTTATTTAACTACTAACGG
The DNA here is from genome assembly GCF_026930045.1 of Uloborus diversus. Taxonomy (NCBI): domain Eukaryota; kingdom Metazoa; phylum Arthropoda; class Arachnida; order Araneae; family Uloboridae; genus Uloborus; species Uloborus diversus. The sequence goes on along the minus strand of NC_072738.1, from coordinate 45,611,593 downwards.
CCCCTACCGACCTTCTTCGGGTTTAAATTAAAAAAAAAAAAAAAAAGAAAAAAAAACCTATATCTTAAATAAATATCATGCAGGTACTTTTAAGTTTAAAATTTAATAATAAGCAACATTTTTTATTTCGTTTTCATGAGATTTGAAACAAATTCATTTATCTCATTTTTTGATCAAGAGAGACCAATAATCAGTATAATCTTCCCGTATGTAACGTTGTACTACATATCGTATAGTTGTACGTTTAAACTTCAGATTTGATGAAAGTGATGCTATAAGGAATTTTTATAGGAAATTGTGATCACTTAAATTGGAAAATAATTTTGCATGGAGCATGGGGATGGAAAATGAGCAAGGAAAATGAGCCAACAAATATGCTGCTGGTGCTGTAAGAAGAATAATCTCAATCATATTATTCCGTCGTAATTTTAATTGGGGTTCAATTCCATTGCATATGTTTCGCAAATTAAAGTTGTGCAATAAAATTTGTTTGTCTATCACCTTTAATTTTAGTAGCATGAAGAGAACTTCTGAGGAGTTAGGCTTGAAGTGTTTCTGCACACGTTTCTCTGGGGCACCACATAAAGAGTTTGATGAAAGAAACCGTCAACACAAAAATGACAACTTTCATAATTTGTCTGAAACTTTTTGACCTTTTAGGGTTCTATTTACGCCTTCTGTAGCCAAACGGTGGCTCATCGAACATTTGTCCTACATTAGGAGACATCCTCTTGAAGAAGTTCTCATAATTGCCCGTTTTTTCTTGTGGAACATGCGGAGATTTTCTGGAGAAGATATTCAAAGTAGTTTAAATGTGGAACGGTCAGTTTTTCCACCACTAAGTCAAGTCCCGCCAGTTCCATAAAAAAAAACATCGAAAAAGCTTGCTGAACGATTTTTGACTACTGCTGCATTTATTGAGTTTTACAGTTCCACCAGACATGCCGAGAAAAAGTAATTTGCATTCTTGGTTTTCATGTACCAATCTTTTTTAGATAGAATTGTTTTCGTCGATTCTCTGCGGCAATGGCAAACAAAAGTCCCCTATTGAGTTTCCGCCTCATTGACAAATTTTGCCTTATACAGTCAAACCTCGTTATCGTGACACCCGGATTTCACGACACTCCGGATGTCTAGTCACTTTTTCAGAGTTCTGAACTTATGCCATATAATTTTAATGTTAAGTGGCTCCGGATTTTACGACAGTTTTTTTCGCGCAACTCCGGTTGCGACGACGCTTCGAGCTGCGCAGACTAGATTAAATATTTCTTTGCAATTGAAAAATTTTCAGTAAAATAATGAAGACGTCTGGAAATGTTTGTTGTAGGAACTTCGGGCTCTGACAAGAGATTTGACCATGCATGACACCTCGAGGGACAATAGAAAGGAATTCAAAGCAGGTGGTAACAGCAAGAGAAGAGAAAGACCATAGCTACGTTACACTGTTGGTGGTCACAACTAGTCACAACAAGCTTCTCCCACGAGAGAAGAAGATATAAGAGGCTCCTCTTTAAATTGAAAAGGAACACACAACGTTTAAAGTGGATAAAAGGATTAGAAAGGGTTTTTTCACCTTCGAAATGTGGGCTTAGCCGTTCAAATCTAATCAAATTGCGGACAAAAGTGATGAGTTTTGAATTGTTCTTTTTCTTGCTGGTAATTTCGCGGAAGAAGGATATTGACAAATCTTATTCAAAAATTTATCAAACATTTTATTGGAAAGTATTGTAGAATTGAAAAAAAAAAGAGAAAACATAACAGTAATAAGTGTGAAGGTTTTTTTTTTTCTTTGAATAATTTTTTTTATATTCACCAATAATTCAAATTTACATTAGTTAAATCTAATTAAAAACACATAAACTATTAATTTCTTCATTAAATCTAATTTTATGGTTAACTAATGTTTAATTATGAATTTTTTAAACTATCCCTGTTATGAAGTCGCTCCGGCTATGATGACACTTTGTTGACAGTCCCAAAGATGTCGTGACAACAAGGTTCGACTGTATATTAAAGCGTTTTTATTCCCCAACAACATTATTTTTTTGAAGGCTTTGGTTAGCTGGAAAAAATTTAAAAAAACTTTGCGTTACGCACTTGACATTTTTTCAAGAATCGCCCATTAGCAGATGTTTCTCATTTCGATTTTAGTATGAATAAAAACCTTAAAGAAGATCCCGAAATGCATGCAAAATTACAACTTTTAGAAACACGGAGTATTATCCTCTATATGCACTATTTGAATTCAAGGACTAATTTGTCTGATGCGAATCTCAGTTGTTATTCGTTTACACAAATTTAGAAGTAGGGTTGGTTGGGGAAATGGGTCACTGATGTAAGTGAGTCACCCCAATAAAACTGAAACACGGATAATCTTTTAGCACAGATCATGTTAAATTTTACTACACTGACTGGTTTTGCACATATTTGGAATTCGTGGAATGTTTTTCTAGGTTATAGTACTTAGTCAAAAAAAAAAAAATATTTTAATTTTTTTGCGAGTTCAAGCAACATTTTTCAGTGTTTCCAGGTTAGTTTTTTTTTTTAATGATAATTAATTTTTCATGCATTGTTTAGCTTAATGTCCATACAGCAGCAAGAATTTTTGTATAAAATATTATTAATAAGTTTAAGACGAGCCGTCCCACTTACCCCGTACATTTTTGCTATATGGGGTAAGTGGAGCCCCTCAGTATGGAGTAAGTGGGTTCCTCTATAATAATGGAGGTTTCAAAATCAAAAGCAACTCTGATTAAATATTTGTATTGGTGAAATACAATACAACTATGATGACTTAGTAGGAATTGATAGTTCAGCTACAAAAATTGTAAAGCTGGGGATTATGTGTTTGTGAAATATACATGAAAGAAAATTATTAAGATTTAAGTAGGTCCAATGTTGGAAGATGATGATACAAATTAAAAAAATACTGTTGAATTTGCAAGAACGAATAGGAATAGTGACATTTCGGTACTATTCCTATACATTTATGCATAATTTATAGCCTACGTCATTCAGTTTGAACGCACCTTTCATATAGGGAAAGAATTTTTCAAACAAGGTGCAGTGGTTCCGGAGATTACTTCGAACATATAAACATGCTAATGCTAAAAATTATTGATTTCACAACGCAGTAGCATGGCTGAATTTTCCTTTCATCTCCTTTTATTCGTTAAATTTTGGGGTGTAAATATACTGAAATACTTTAAATTCCTCTTCTAACACAGAAAATCAATGCATTAAAAATAAACATCGTTCTAATTCACTTATCTTTAGCGTCGGCACGTGTCTAAACTTTGTTTCTCTTTTTATATCATCTGTTCATTAAACACATTTCGACATTTTCTTTATAGAACTTGTCATCACATTGTTCAAATAACTGTTTCCATAAATTGAATTTCCACAGCAAAATATAAATAAATAAAAAATAAAGGAAAAAAACCCATAATTTTTATTTTTTTGTTAAAAGATCGTTTCGAAATTTTCATTTGTGTCGCGTTGTTTATGTAAGTAAACATAATTAAGTCCTTCAAGTGCAGTTCTTTTAATAATCAGTGAAACGCAGGATTTTAAACCAGTTTAAAAAATTAAAACTATTTGCTGGTGTTTTAAAAATGTCAGTGCCTCTCAGACTAGTTAAGTTAATTTATTCTAATTACAATGCAAAAGCACTTGAAGCAAGGTTCTTTGTATTCTCTCTTCAAGCATTTTTTGAGCGTTAATTGTATTTAATTGAAGAATGAAAAGTAATTGTTGTAAAAACACTTATTTTTGCTAACCCGCCATAACTATGAGAGTTTAATTCTCGCAATTTATCTATACATCTTTTCTCTTTTTTTCTATTATGATCACATCAAATTCGCGAAATTTTCAACACGCGAAACCGCCAATGTGTTCATTTTCAATAAAATAAGTGCTTTTATAGTTTTTAATTGCTTTGTATCTTTAAATTATCGTGATTTTACTAGAAATAATTCAGAAAGCTTATCTAACAATGAAATGATTCTGCGCATAAGAAGTATTTATCAATAAAGTTGAACCTGGCTATCTCGAGCCTGCCTATCTCGAAAACCTCTCTATGTTGAAATTTTTCAATTTCCATGCACTAATAGTATAAATATGTTTCACCATTTTTATCATGAATGAATCTTTCTGATGAACTCCATACCTTTTTTTCATACTACACCACTTTTTTTTAATTTAAACCTCAACACTAAAAAAATTCCGAAACGTTACTGAGTATTTCAGTGCAACGTTTCGGGATTTCAAAGGTTTTATACACTTCCTGGGAAAATATAGTATCATTGTCAAAAAGTTTCCTGAATTGTTACAACTTGCACGAATGCAGACTTCTCACTGTTGTAAAAAATATTTTTAGCTCCCAGTTTTCAGATTAACTGAGCCTATTGATAAAGTGTATCGACTTCAATTCGATTACGGTACGTCCATGCTGATTTAGCTCCCAAAGGGAGCGAAAAAGTATGGAGTCCGTTGCTTTGCAAGAGTTGCAGGCGAGTAAAATTCTCGATACTTTCTTGCAATTCTATCTTAGCTATGGCTATGTTTGCAATATTGCGTATGGAACTTTCTTAATAAATGAGGAAGGTGCTATGGTATTATGCTATACCTACCTACAGATAGTTATCAAAATAATGTAAACACTTGGAGATAAAATTTCGGAATCGCTAGTTTGCCGTAATTGTTCTGTTTATAAAAGAGCCTTTCTCACTATAATCACTCACACTGGTGAATCCAGATCGTGATTGAGTTCTGTGATCACTTTTGCTGTTGTTGTTCACTTTTTACACAACAATCCACTTCAACACCCGTCGGTTTCTTTCACTGAGCTTCTCTTTCCTTCCACTGTTTTGCTTTGCCGAGCTTGTCTTACTGCGATGTGTGTATGCTATCATAACTTTAGATACTGTATCTCTAGAAACGCCAAAACGTTGAAATGTTTCAATTACATTTGCTCCAACTAGACACGCTCCAATAATTTGGCCTCTTTAAAAATTTGAGAGGTCCAACATTTTACGCTCTTGAAAAAAATTCAAGACTTCCAGAACTTCCGTCAAATTACCATATACTACCAGATCATATATGTTGCTATTTATGAAAAAAATAGATATCTAGTTTTATTCTTTATAACTTACGAAGCGCATCAAAAAATTTCATTTTTATTCACAGGTGTTTCCATTATTTTGATAACTACCTGTACGTTTACTCTAAAATTACAGAGACACGACTGGCTTAAAACAGGATGATTTCTGAAGTTTTCAGGAAGTTTCCGGGATAATTTCTGGAAGGTTACTGAAATTAAGCGGAAAACACTCCTGGTTTTTGTAAGGTATTTTACCGGCAGAAATTGGGCACTTCAGCTGCCCATTATTTTCCAAGAACGTTTCTGAATTGTTTTTACAGTGAACGATTTTTATCAAATGTAGATCTTGGGGACAAAAAGCATTTTTTTCTAATATCAGCAGTCATATAGACTTCTAGCAGTGGCTGCGATTCGGGGGGGAAAGGGGGCAACCGTCCTCCCCCCACACACACTTTTTAAGGTTCAATTATTTATTTTATTTTCCAACTTAGAAACAAAAACTAGAAATTATAAAAAAAGCAGAAGAGTCAAAACTTTTAGATCAGGGCCGGATTTGGAAGTGTGGAGGTCCCGGGGCAACGAAGGAATGGAGGCCCCTAATACGGTTCGGAAAGACCATCATATTTTCGAAAATATCCGATACTTTGATATATATCCGAATATTTTGATATATATAAGTATATATCCGATATTTTCGACCCGTGAAAGTTAGGATATTTTGTAAAAATTTTATTGTGGGGGCCCCTTTGTCGTGGAGGCCCCGGGGCAGTAGCACCGCCTGCCCTCCCCTAAAACCGGCCCTGTCTTAGATCATAGTTATTTGTTTTGATCATACACTCCTGTTTGTGAAAATTGCAACACCATGAAGGAAGCATCATAGTTGAATGAAATTTGATACACAGTTGAGTGGTAATAGTATACAAATAAATGATTACATTTTCAAACCAAACAGACAATAAAAGGAGATAGAAATTAGTATTTTGAGTGGCCACCACGCGCCGCAATAAGAGCTGCTACACGACTCGGCATGGAGTGAAACAAAGTTTGAATATCTGCCTGCGGAAGAGCATTCCATATTGTTTGTATGCGCAACCAAAGTTCGTCTGTCGAAGCAACAGGACGAGGATCACGAGCGAGACTCCGCCCAACGAAATCCCACACATGTTTAATCGGTGACATATCCGGGCAATATGCAGGCCAAGGAAGAAGCTGTACCTGCTGCGGATCAAGGTAGGATTTGGCAGTCCTGGCGACATGTGGACGGGCTTTATCCTGCTGGAATACAGCCCCTGGAAATCCTTGCAAGAAAGGAATAGCCTGGGGCTGTAAAACTTCGTTTATGTATCGGGTACTGTTCAAATTGCCCACAATTCGTAGCAATTGTAATCGTCCTTGATATGCTATGGCACCCCAAACCATAACTTCGGGTGTTCGTCCCCTGTGGCGTTCGATAATGCACTCCGGAATGTGCCGTTCACCGGCATAGCGCCTGACACGAATTCGGCCATCATGGTGCCACAAATTGAAGCAGGATTCGTCAGAAAAGACGACCTGCTGCCAATCAGCATGGCATGCCCTATGCACATTGGCCCATTGTAGCCGCAGGCGGCGATGGTTTTGCATGAAAGGAATTCTGTAAAAAGGAATCCTTGCGTGCAGCCCACGCTGCAGCAGACGTCTCCGAATTGATGAAGCACACAATGAAACACCTGTAGCTGTTGATCACTGTGCTGCCAATTGTCTAGAAAAAGCTGTGCGGTCCGTCAGCGCCATACGCAGAAGGTGTCTGTCATCACGAGCTGACGTCACATTTCGGGGTCCACTCCCGGATTTCCGAGCTGTCCGACTCTCGTCCGTCCATTGCTTCCAAACACGCATGTTACGCTGCAGCTGTTACGCTGCACACGAGCGGCTACTGCACGATAAGACAATCCATAGCTTCACGAAGGCCGACGATTCTGCCCCGTTCAAACTCCGAAATTTGCTTAAATTTCGCTTTCTTTCGTCGAAGAGGCATAGAGTAAAGATTCACTTAACGGTTACTCTAGCATATAACCACCGGTAATCATACACGCCTCGCTACAGCCGTCTATTTATATTCGGTTCGATCTGCCGTTCAGAGGGCGCTGCTCAGCATACGTATGGGCTACCGGTCTGCAATTCTAATCATTTGCACATCATGCCCTACTTTACATTTACTGCAATTTTCAGCTCACTCGCGTAAGTCCTTCGCGATGTTGCAATTTTTACAAACAGGAGTGCAGTTGTACTGTGTATATTTGTTTAAGAAATATTATTTAGCACAAGCAGTAACTTTTAGTTTATATATTCATTGTTTAGATATTAGTAAATCAACTGTTTACCCAAAACAAGCAATACCTACTTAATGAAATTATTACCAAGTGTTTGTGACTTCTCAAAATAGTTTGGGGTAAATAATGTAAGTCTAATTCATGTCTAAGTGTTTTTTTTTAAAGTTATTGCGTACATAACTCATCAAAATGCTATGAAAAATGTGAGTAAAGCTTTGAAATTTGCATCAATTACCACTCATATGTTCTAACAACCAGCCTTAGCAAAATTTTCTACTTTTTTTTTTCTCTTTCATTTCTCTTTGCTGCAGCTAAAAATCCTACGGCTTTTATTGTCTTTTCTTTTCTTTTTTTTTTTTTTTTTTTGCCCCCCCCCCCCCCACTTTTGAGTCCTAATCGTCGCCTCTGCCTTCTAATATCAGTAGCAAGTCCTTCAACTCTTGCGGGACATGTACCCTGAGAAATCTTTACGTACAAGGGGTATTCTTTCTATGACTTTCATCTATTTGGAAACTGAGAGGGATTGGACTTAGTTGAACAGCGGCAAAACTTCCTAAGTTACCCTTTTGAGGCACAGATAATAAGATCAGTTTCTTTGTTGTGTTTCTTCTTTGGGTATATGCTCTTCTAGTGCTTAAATTATTTCGATTAAGGAAAGGTCAAAGGCTCAACAGTTTTGAGTGACAATCATAAAAAGATAATTTTCTTCTTTAAAAGCATGCATAAACTCTCTGTCGATACAATCATAAAAGAATAGTAAAACGTATAATCCCAACATACTGTAAAATATTGAACAATATCACTGCAAAAATAAATCTAACTCTTTGACTTTGTTCCAATTGTTGATTTTTATAACATTTGTCAAAACCTTTGCATCTCGATTTTTTTTTTCTTCCTCGTTAAATTGAGATAGACAGATTCGACTAGTCATAATGTTTTCTGTTCGTTTCCTACAGCTTGTTTGATAAAACTTTTTTTTCTGGTTTACAATAGTTTTCTTTATAGCGAGCCTTATTGTTCGATCGCTAAGAATTGAATCACAGAAGAATTTTTAAACTTGAGAAAAAGAAACATAGCATTTTTTACGTAACTCAACACTCCCTCCCCCCTCTCCCGTTGTGTAGTCACAATCATTTTATTGTTCTTATTTCCATGAATTTTTTCTGCAAAACTTTTCAGGATGCATGGTTTGACGATATTATGATGACCTTCAGAGATTACTTTAAAGGCAGTTTCGCTCTCCTTCCAAAAAGTGATTTTTTTTTTCTCGAAAAAAAGTAAGGCCAAGAAAAGTTTCCCCAGTATCAATTACCAGCTAACCACTAACATTCACACCCACATCCAGAAAGGTCGCTGAAAACTGAAGTTGCTCGTGTGAAACTGAAAAGAAAAATCAATTACCCCCCCCCCCCCCCTTCCTAATGGTTGAATTGAAAGAAAAAAAGAAAGTAGGGTAGAAGAGTGGCAACGAGGTTTGAACGAAAGGAGTGAAGCGAGACGCATTTCAAGGGATTGGAAGCATTTTTTTTTCTTTCTTCCCTTCTTTTTTTCTGAATTTTCTGAGAAGTTGACAGTAGTGTCTGACCTCTAGGGCGATGTCTGGCTCCAAAGATCGCTTTTTAGGTTCAGTTTGAGAGACTTGCACTGTTAAAACAATTCAGAACGTTCCTGGAAAATAATGGACAGCTAATGAGCCCAACTTCTGCCAGTAACATTTCTTGCAAAAAATAGAAATGTTGACCGTTAAAAATCAGTAATCACCTTCCTGAAATTATCCTGGAATTTTTATAAATAGTAAAGATATCTTTCTTAACCGAGAGGACCGCCAGTCATGTTTCTGGAGCCTTCAGAGAAAACTTAATTAGGTTTCAAGTAATAGCTTGTCACCCTCCTGATTTACCAACAAAGCTCCAAAACCTTTATTGGAAGTAAAATCCAAGCACCTCACTTGCCTGCAATTCTCGCGAAGCTCTTGCGAATCCAGACTTCTTCACTCTCTTTTAGATTAATCAATCTGGGCAGACCGTAGTGGCAAGAAGCTGATACCAGGGCCCGACTAACTAAATGTGAGGCCCAAGGCCCATAATGCTTTGGAGGCCCCCCTTTCTATTCTATTACCTTAAGTCAATGCAAAATAATGTTTAACAATATTTTAGAGGTATGTTTTCAATTAATAAATCATTAATTTTCAATTATTTTCACAAAAATGCATGATTTTTTAATGCTATGCATAAGTTTTTTAAAAATTGAGGCCCCTGAGGAAGATGGGGCCCCAGGCCCAGGCCTAGTTGGCCTATGTGGTAATCAGGCCCTGGCTGATACACTAAATAAATACGCTCAGATACTCTTTAAACGAGCAGCTAAACGTATTTTTCACAATAGTGAGAAGTCTGCATTCGAGCAATTTGTAGTAATTCAGGAAATTTTTTTGACAATGATACTTTATTTGATCAAGAGATTGGTGAAAACCCATGAAATCCAAAAACGTTCCACGGAAATAGTCAGTAACGTCTAGGATTCTTTTTTACAGTGTGGATTGCATGGGAGTACAGTACAACCTCTTTTATCAGGACAAAGACTAACTGAGACAAAGGATAAGACCAGTAAGATCTGTAATGAGCAAAACACATTCTTAAATAATCAGACTCGTCTTTTATTACAGTACTAATGGCACCCGCACGGCTTTGCCCGTAGTAAAAAATTAAAAGGTCTTCTGGTTCGCCTGTATATTTACAAATAATGTATGGTGAATGGCTTGCCCATGTTACGGTTCCACGTTGTGATAACTCGGTAATTTACTCGTCCATCTTATGGTAATTTTGCTCGGGAAAATATTCTCAAAATTGAAATAGAAAAAGAACATAATCGAATTTTCGAAAAATCGCTTCGAGGTGCACACCCCCATGCTACAAACTAACTTTGTGCCAAATTTCGTGTAAATCGGCCGAATGGTCTAGGCGCTGTGCTTGTCACAAAGATCCAGACATCCAGACAACTTTCAGCTTTATTATTAGTAAAGATAAAGAAAAAAACAATGCTTTGCAACAAAATTACATCTGATACTCGTAGTTCCCGCAAACACACTTTATTATTTATAGTTCAGCTCCAGTGGTGTCGGACTGACGCTCCAAAATACGCCATGTTGTTTGTTAGACTCAATATGCATATTTATTGAACCTATCCAGGAGTTGTTTATATGATCAAAATAAAGAGCGACATTTTGGCGCATTTATTGTTTCATTCTTGCTATCATAGTTGAAATTTGTATTCAGGTAAATCGCATTTTTTAACTCTAAAAATTTTATTTGGATAACCGAAAATCCGGATAAACCGGATTCGGATAATAAAGGTTCTACTGTATGGGGGGGGGGGGAATAAAATACTCTCCACACTGAAAAAACGATTGAGAAACGTTCCTGGAAAATTATAGGCAGCTGATGTGACCAATTTCTCCAAGTAACATGTCTTGCAAAAACCTGGAACGTTTTCCGCTAAAAGTCAGTAACCTTTCTGAAATTATCCTTCAAACGTTTTGAAGAATTGGGAAATCTCTTCTGTGAAAGCCAGACATGTCTCGGCAACCATCTAGAAAAATTAAGTAGGTTTAATATAATTGATTAGAACTCTCCTGATTTACTAAGAAAGTTCCATCCAGAAGCATTTGATCAACCATGGTCAAAGATTTGCTAAAATTGCAGGTAAGAACGAGGCATAGCCTTTGCCTGTAATTGCTGTAACTATCCAGTGACCTATCAACTCTCACTGAAAGCTTAGTCGAACTGGGTGAGCAGTAAACAAGCGTAGGCCGGTAAACTTAATAAAAACGCTCTTTCAATCTTTAAACTGGTAGCCGAAAACATTTTTTGCAATAGTGATAGGTGTGCATTTGTGTAACTTGTAGCAATTCAGGAAAAATTTTTGCGAAAATACTTGATTTTACGGGGAAATAGGTGAAAACATTTTAAATACTGAAACGTTTCACGGAAATAACCAGTATCGTTTCAGAATTTTTTTACAGTACAAATTTTAAATAATTAATTTTAATTATAGTTCATTAAGATATTTTTTCTTTCTTTCTTTTCTTATTTTTTTCTTTTGAAATGTAAACAGAAAACACCTTTACAAAGAAGTTGTACTGTCTTTTAATTAAATGTAGATGAGAATTGGAACTTAGTTAGCCTGAAGTTTTTTTTTATTTAAAATGGGCCAGAGAGGATATAGAGGAAATAAAGAGCTTTGGAAAAAAAAAGAGTGATCGTTTTTGGTTCTGAAGAATCACGTTTAGAATAATATCACGCTTAGAATAATCAATATTAGTTCAACAAATTTCACAACATTCATTTTACTTGTAAACAAGGTATTATTTAAACTTCACTCATCCATCTTAATTTTATTCTGAATTAAACACCTGGAAAATTTTCCTGTACTTAAGGCTTTTGAGTTCTTCAGACGCATCCAAAATCTTTCCAACTTCTTAACATTCTCTTCCACAAGATTTCCATCCAAGAATCTCAATTTCGGCAACAGCTTGGAGACTTTCTGGGAGATACCTTCCTCCTAAACAACAAACATTCAATATAATTTTACTCTTGAACGATTGCGGCATGAACGGGAAAAAATCTTGAATACTAACTAATGTAAGTTGGAATTTCTAAGCAACAGCACTTTTGGAAGTCAAGCTGAATATTCCGAGGAAAATTTCGTGCTTACGTGGTTTGCATTCGGCAACAACAAACTTTTGTTTTGAACTATGAGCAGGTTCGATATCAAATCCTAGTTAGTAAATTTTATTTTCCTAGTTACAAACATTTCATACATCTTTAGATCTTTCATTAAGTTGGCTCATGTCACATGTATGTATAACATACCTAACAAGTTTTTTTTTTTTTTTTTTTGAAATATTAATAATTTAAAGATTTAAGTAAAACATTCCTTATTTAATTCTAAAACATTTTTACAAATTTCGAAAAACAATTCGAGATTATTTTTTTTTAATGTTTTCAATGCTTATATTGTTGTAGTTTTGCTGAATTTGGTGTTTATGCTATTAATTTTCACTCAAAACTGCCCAACTTTTGAATCATTACCTTCACGCTGTTTTTTCTTGCTTTGCATCATTTTAGCATTATGTCGATAAGCTTGGAGAGAAATTTAAGAGATATCGCCATAATGGCATCATTTTTGGCATCAATTTTAGTGAAAAATCATCGAAGGTCGCCAAACTTGGCGACATTTCGAACCTTTTAGAGAGCTCCGGAGTTAAAATAAAATGCAACTTCAATTTCAGATTAATATTTAGCCAGGTATTGAGGTTTATCCACAGTTTTTTTTTTGTCAGCATTTAAAATTTCCTCTTCCCTCATATATCAAAAGGTATTATTGAAACTGAGAAACAGGAGCAGGGAAGGACATTGCGCGTCGGTGAAACTGGGGAGACACCTGTATTGAAACTTAGGACGGATAGTTGACACCAGTGGCACAGCGAAAGGGGGGGGGGGGTGAAACCACCATCCAGAGTCATTGGCTTTAACATAAATGCAAATTCTAATACAGTAGTTTATGCCCATGAAAGAGCTGTTTTGATCAAAAATACCATCTGAAGGGGTTTTCTTCAAAAAATCCCCTTCCAAAGGTATATTTTTTCAAAAAAAAAAAAAAACTCTCCAGAAGGTATTTTTCATTTTAAAAAAAACCCAGAAAGTATTTTTAATGAAAAAAACAAACCCCAGAAAGTATTTTTGATGAAAAAAAAGCCCTCCAGAAGGTATTTCTGGCTGCGCTAGTGGTTGACACTAAAGTGTTAAACGAACGACTGGCACTAACCTGTGTCCTATTGTGGTACACAGGATTGTCCCCTAAAATAAGAGAAATGAATTTTGGGCAAAGAGTAAGCCATTCTATGTCCATCAAATCCTTCATTGCATTTCTGGAAATGAGAAAACATACCTTCATGACTAATCAAGTGATAGTTGAGCAAACAAATTGAATGATTAAATGAAGAAAGTACGGAGGGGGGGGGGGGGGCTTCTTTATTCGGACTAACTTGTACCTTGCGCAAACTGGTTAAACGAAAATCCGAATAAAATAGAAAATAAGCAAAAATAAAACATTAAATAAACCGACGTATCTTATATTACATCTGAAAATAGACATTTATATTATTCGAACACTGTAAAAAAATCCGAAACGTTGCTGGGTGTTTCCGTGTAACGCCTCGGGATTTTAATGGTTTTTATCCACTTCCTGAAAAAATCAATATTCATTGACGAAAAGTTTCCTGAATTTCTACAAGTTACACGAATGCAGATTTTTACCTCCTCTGGAAAATATCTTTAGCTCCCAGTTTAAAGATTAACTGAGTGGATTTATAATGTGTATTGGCTTTAATGCAAACGCGGCTCGTCCATGCTAATTAAGTTCCCAAAGGGAGCGAATAAGTATGGACTACGTAGAGTTCCCAAAGGGAGCTTTGCAAGAACTGCAGGCGAGTAAAATTCTCGTTACTTACTAGCAATTCTGTCTTAGCTTTTCGCTCATGTTCGCAATAACGCTCTTGGAACTTCTTTGATAAATCAGGAAGATGTCAAGCTGTTATATTATACCTTTTTAAGTTAACTCTAATTTTCCAAAGACGCGACTGACTTTTAACGGGAAGATTTCTGCATTTTTCAGGGGGTTTCCAGGATAATATCAGAAAGGTTACTGAATTTTAGCAGGAAACATTTCTGGATTTTGCAAGATATGTTTACTGGCAGAAATTGGGAGCATCAGCTGCCCATTATTTTCAAGGAACGTTTCTGAATCGTTTTTACAGTGAACAAACACTTTACCATTCATAGTTCAGCTGCAGTAATGGCGGACTGGCTCTCCAGGGGTGCGCCATGTTGTTTCTTAGATTGCTATAATTTATAGCGTGATCTCTGCAGTTGTACACTCAATTAAAACAAGAAGTAAATGTCTGGCGCACTAATAGCTCAACTATCATAATTTGAAACTATTGTTTACGTAAATATGAAACTTTTTGACACTCTACAAATTTGATGCAGATAAACTGGAGATTCGGAAAAATGGGAGCCGGATAAACAAGGTTCTACTACTACCTGATGCATCAAAGTAGAATATTAATTTTCATAGTTGCATTTTTTTATAATTTTTCTATCATAAGACTGTATTGCTTTCTACATTCCACGCTTTTGAGAACAGTCAACTTTTCAGAATGGAATGCCTTAAAAATGCTATCGTGAAGTTAAAAATGTTTTGGGGAAAAGTTACAGATTTCGGGATGCTGATCGAGGAACCAAACGATAGTGTAGAAATGAAAAAATAATAATCCTCATATAAATAATAGTCGATGATCGAGTAACCCGCGTGTTTCAACAATGAAACTCGTGCCATGGTATGATAATTTGATAATACCTATGTTTTGGAAATGTTGACATGCAGGGAAAGGCGTTATTGTGACCAGGCTGGACTTGATCCGGTAACTTAACTGTTTTACTGGTAAGACTGTGTCATTTCAGGAGAATGAAGAAACGAAAAAAATGGTTAGCAATGAACGCTATCTACTGGAGTTTAAGGTAAATCCTATTCGCAACTCCAGCGCCCGAATACGCTACCTTGCGGTGATTTAAAGAATTAAGAATAAAGGTAAAACCTTGCGTTCCACGTGTGTTTGTTGAGGTACACATAGGCAGTTTGTTATGACTACTTATTGACGCATTCTCGCATTCGATGTCTCTTAGATTGCTTTCAGCAACAGAAATTGTTTTGTTTCTAAATGGTATTCTCGAGCTTCTAAAAATAATGTCTGTTTCCATTATTTTCCCCTAAAAAGTGAGTTGGTCGTAAATAACGAAAGTGTAAATAAAAGAAAACTATGTATTAACAAACTTCGCATTGGCAGGGAGGATTCGTTGGAATAACAACGAATGTACTCGTCTGTTCAAAGCATTTTCATTTTTATTTATTTATTTATTTATTTAATTTTTTTTTAAATTCCTTTGAGCAATCACGATTGCTTATTTTTCTCACCTGACTGTTTTTGGCGTTCCTATGATTTTATTTTCCCACCAGCACCCTCCGCAGCATCACCGTCGACTGGCTCATCACGATGCTGCACCTCTAGCGAAAACCGTCTCCAGGTTTCGTCAATATCCTACACTTACAGGCATACATACAGGCACCTACACACATATACATATATACACCTACACACACATACATACACCTACACACATACATACACCTACACACATACATACACCTACACACATACATACACCTACACACATACACACACAAACACACACACACACACCTACACACTCACATACACACAACTACCCACACACTCGTGCCTGCACACAGACACAAACACATATGTCTACACACACATACACATACCTCCCCCCACACACACCTACACACATACACACAACTACCCACACACTCATGCCTGCACACAGACACAAACACACATACCTACACACATACACACATACACATACTCCCTACGCACAAACACACATACCCCCCACACACAAACACACATACCCCCCCACCACACACAAACACACACGCCTACATATAAACACACACTCGTGATTGCGAAAAACATAATTTGAATCCAAGATGACAAAATTCAAATTAATTTTCTTCTCTGTTTTTTTTTTTTTTTTTTTTTTTTTTTTTTTTTTTTTTTTTTTTGGAGCAATCACGATTGTTAATTGTTTTCATTTGACCGTCCTTGATGTCCGGTTCCTTTTTCAACCCCACTGTCCTCTGCAGGCGCGACTCCTCCCGATAGCCGCTGCTCCTGGTCGGTGGCGTCCTTGTCCCAGACACATGCACGCTCATACACACTCACACACATACACAAACGCGCCTTTACACACATACACACACGCCAATGTGCATGCACACATGTCTACGCACACACACAAGCCTACACATACACAACTATACACATGTAACCTGTTCATGTGTGTCCCGAACACATGTCCTGTCCCGAAGAGTAGGGACAGGAACCGTTTCTAGAAACAAGCGAGTGGGGCAGTAACCAATGAGTAGGGTCCTGTCGCAACTCGTGATTGCGAAAAAAATAATTTGAATTAAAAATTTCAGAATTCAAATTAATTTTGAAAATTTGAAAGTTTTTTTTTTTTTTTTTTTTTTTTGAAAGATGATAAAGTTTTACTTGGTAACATTTCTTTATTATGTTGTGTGAATTTGTATGCGTATGAATTTTTTTTAAACCAAAAGCTCGATTTAATAACATTAGTTGAAGAATTAGGCTTTCATCTCCACCTTATTTTAAAATAACTAATTTAACTAACCTTATTTCACTGCAGCATTTTGTTGGAATGGACAGTATGCAAAAAATATTCTTGAAAATAAAATGAAAACAGTTTAACCAAGAAAGAGCATTTAGAATAACAACTAGCTTTTTTTTTTTTTTTTGAAGATCAATTAAAAAGAAAACTACCACCATATATCCGTGAGAATTTCATTGATGATTTGCATAGCATATGATAGAATTAAATCATTTAATCGAGAAATTATAAACTTGCGGAACAGAAAAATTAAAAATTACCGAATCGGCAATTTGAGAAATAACTCAGATACAAATGTAAAACAATTAGCGTTTTCCAAACAAAACAAAGAAATATCATCTTTTTTTTTTGATAATCAATTGTATTGTCATATAATTAAATTATCTAGAATCAAAAATTGTTTTTGTCAGTCTTACGGCCACAATCAAAATGTAGTTCCATCAAGAATTGATAAATATTAAATTCAACATCGTGGAAATGGCTGCTTCCGAACTACGAACTATGTGATTTGCATTAACTTCTAACGTTTAGTAATGCTTCTTGATTTTTCATTTCTTTCTACGTGGGCCTGAATAACCACATGACTTAAAAAATTAAATTCAAAAGAATAAAACAAAAAAATCCAACCACAAACAAAAATTAATAGACTTATTAGCATTTTATACGCTACGGCATGCGTTTGTTTTATCTTTTACATCCACCATTAGTCGGCGGCTGCAGTGCACCCTATAGTTTATTGGAGTTGCGAATGGAGTTAGGGGTTACAATTTCACTTATCAAAATATCACTAAGCAGGCAGTGGAAGAGTAGAAGCAATTTTCACCCGTCTTATCTTGACGGGCGACTTTCTAGTAATACTAATAATAACTAGCGATCGAAAGAACATAGTGAAACATGTTTCTGACCGCATAAATTATTTGCCCTGGTGTCCCCGTTATCAAAATATGGAGTCTTAAAGTCTGTCAAAGGTTTTGAGAAACGTCGACCAATTTAGTCAATTTCGGTCAGTAATGATAGACATCTTTCACAGTCTTTGCATATGGATGTTTAGTCACACGCAGAGGGTGAAATCGTGTGGTTCTTCCAATTTCTCGCCAATCCTTTAAATTAGATGCGTTTCTAAAAATTTTGCGGACTTAAATCTCGAAAGCGGGGTCACGAGGGCAAACAATTTTTGCGATAAAAAAATGTCTCAATATGCTCTTTCAATCGCTACTTATTATTACAATTTTCATGTTGCACTATTCGCGCAGCACCCTTGCAAGAGCACTTTATTAGGAGAATGGAATCATTTGACATTTTAGTTCGAAAGGGTACATGTAATACCATTAGTATGTGTACGAAAATCGAGCAAAAGAAAACAGGATTTTTAAGCTTCAAACTTGTCGCTAGATTGATATTTGACTTCTTTTAGTCAATAAAGGGAAAATATTTCATTAGTTAGAGCTAAAAACAAGTGACGTACTTAAGTGCAATTGTTCGCAGGAAGTATTTCCTGATAAACTACAACTAAACTAGAAAGTCGCCCGTCAAGGTATGACGGGTGAAAACTGCTTCTCTTCTTCTACCTTTTAACTTGTTGCACAGTCATGGGGGGGGGACGTTCTTGATTTCATACGTGTTAAGAAAAAGCGAAAAATGTCAATAGGCGTTGAACTTTTTTAGCGGATAGGCCGACCTGTCCGACATTTTGGTTCTTAGAGAGCTTGGGCAGGAATCCAACCTTGTTTCAAGCGGGGGTGCCCCGATGGGAGGTCACGGGAAGTCATTGTGACCTCCCATACAGTATCTTATCCGTCAAATTTTGTCTCACGATTCGGCAAAATTATCATCATTCGGTAAAAGTTAGAGTTTTATTCGGCAAAACTATCATCACTCGGCGAAATTTGGAGTTCCATTCGGCACAATTATCATCATTCGGCAAAATTTAGAGTTCCATTCGCCCAACTGAGAATTTCCGCTCTGCCCAAAATGTAAGTTCGGGGCGCTCCTGGTTACAAGTACGTGAAAATACTCATTATAATCGCTACATCGAAAAAAATTACTGCCGAAAGGTTAAAAGTAAAACGCCACTTTCAGCATATCTAACAAGGCCAGGGCCTGGTTACTGAATAGGCAAACTAGGATTTGACATAGGGCCCCCACTTTTCAGGGACCCCCAAATAGCAAAAATTGTCTTACTCAATAGCAGAATTCATTTATGTAACATGATATTGTGAATACTTGTAGCACAATGTAAAGTATCGAATTAAGAAATAACACTTTAGATTTTAAAAGAACTCACAAGTCATCACAGTAGTACTAATTTCAGCCACTGCTAATGCATGATGAGGGATCTCATCATTTACATGGATAGACATTGTTCCAAACAAAATATAATTTACAAAAATATGTATCAATGTTGAATTTCAATCATACTTTTCTAGATCTAAATGAACCAGTTGCTGAAGCGTTCCACAAGGATCAATTTCTTTGAGCAGATTTCCTGGCAGTCGGAGATACCGAACGTTGGGAAAGCTTGAAATTCCGTCCAAGTTCTTCAAGCCACAGTTAACTAAGGATAGTTCAGTCACTGTGCTGTGGTAGGAACCCAAAAGCCTTGAAAAAACGAAATATGCTGCTATGCTATTTTTATCAAATTACAGCTGAAGTTACTTATTACACAAATAACTGAAATTAAAAATTAAAAAAAAAACCGTCTGGGTCGTTAATGTAGAATCTAGAGGGAAAATCGAAAATCCTTTTAAAAGCCTTGTTCTGTTAAAACTCTATTATTGTCCGTTTTTCACGAGAAAGCACTTAGCCACACCTCCTCGAACGCAGAGTTCCATTCTACGCGGGGGTGATCGGTACGCAATCCACGCGCTTCTAGAGGAGACAACCTTCTTGGGCGTGCATTTTAATGTGCGAGAAGGTCTTAGTGTCCTTTACATCACTTGATTCACTTGTCTGTTGTCATTTTAGTTATTCTTAAATTTTAAAAACCGCTGCTTTTACAACAAAATGCTGTGATCCGAATGTCCCTTCTGCCGAAAAAAGCGAAATAGGATCATCGGATACCACGTGACGAGGGAGGAGTCAAGTGCCTTTTTGTGAAAAACGGACAAAAGTATTTTATTTGTTGACAGATAGAAACTGGCAGCAGATAAAATATTTCAATCATTGCGTTTAATTTCCTTGAAGGCCAACAATGAATTCGGTTACCAATCGCGTGAATAAAGGCTTAGCCATATTTAAAATCTGCTTTAAAAAAAACGTTACAATTTGATATAACATGGAAGTTCTAAACTCGTTCTGTCAGATGCAGAAAAAATTACTCTTTATTTTGGTACTAATTTTTAAATTTTTTAAATATGTTTTCACTGCAAAAATCGCAAAAAAAATTTTAGAGGTTTACAATTAATGTCTTCGTTAATGTTACACTGTAAAAACGATTCAGAAACGTTCCTAGAAAATAATGGGCAGCTGTTGTGCCCAATTTCTGCCAGTCACATATCTTGCAAAAACCAGGAACTTTTTCCGCTAATACTCAGTAACCTTCCTGAAATTATCTCGGAAACAGCCTTAAAAATTCAGAAATCTCCCCGTTTGAAGCCAGTCGTGTCTCTGGAACTTTAAAATAAACTTTGGTAGGTATAATGTACTAGCTTGATCCCTTCCTGATTTATTAAGGAAGTTCCATAAGCAGTATTGCAAACATGGCTAAAGTTAAGTCAGAATTGCAAGCAGGTATCGAGAATTTTACTCGCCTGCAATTCTAGCAAAGTAGCGTGGTCCATACTTATTCGCTTCCTCTGGAAGCTTATAATCAGCATAGACGGGCCGTAAGTAACCTGAAGCCGATTCACTTTATAAATACGCAAAGTTACTCTTTAAACTGGGAATTAAAAAAGTTTTTTTACATCAGTGAGAAGTGTGCATTTGTGCAACTTGTAGCTATTCAGAAAACGTTTTGGCAATGATACTTGATTCTTCCAAAAAGTGGATAAAAACCATTGAAATCCCGACACGTTACACTGAAATACTCAGTAACGTTTCGGAAATTTTTTACAGTGTAATGTCAAATGACGCAACCTAGCTAAGAACACTCTCGATAAACTCTCCTTTCGAACAAAATAAAGTTTTCAAAATCGGTCCACCCGTTTAGGCGCTAGAGTGCCACAGACAAATACACAAATACACATACACAGATACACATACATAGATACACAGGCACGTCAAACTTATAATCTCCTTCCTTTGTGTGTCAGGGATTAAAAAGTATCATTACAAATTTAGTAAATACAGAACCACTTTAGAGGACAGACCGCAATCTGTCCAACATTTTTAATTCAAAAGAACTTTGGATCCAGCCTTGTTTCAATTAGGGGGAGTAAACCCAAATCTGGTATGCCTTTGCATTTACAACACTTATACACTAGTAAGAATATAAGGGACATGGTAAAAATCTTCACGTATCTACCAATCACGGGCATCAACCACAGTTCCCTAGGGTATGTGTTTTCAAAGTTAGACGCGCTAAGTTTTTAGCTGGTTTCATAAAAGAGATCAAGCTGAAGTAGGTAGGCTTTTGCATTTGCGCCCCTTTAGCACTAGTAAAAATCTGGGGAGCTTGCAAAAATCTTCACGTATCGACTAATTATGGGCAGTAACCGTAGTTCTCTATCGTAGCGGTTTTAAATATCAAATGCTGACAAAATGCTGCTGTTTTCATTAAATGTTCGAGATTTTCAAATCCTGATTACTTTAAAATTGTTCATCGTATATCCTTATTAGTTTTAGACATTAATTTAGTGACATCTGTGACTAATATTTAAGAAGTGTCTTTGCATTTCGCGACTTAGGTTTGTGATCATATTTGGATGAAATGAGTTCACGTTCTTGGGCATAGTGGGTATGTGCAAAGCGGGAAGGCCTTTATTTCTGCAAATTAGCTTATCCGTTCAGCTTATTTTGTAAACAGTCAGCGAATCCAAAAGATAACGCTTCTGGCGTTGTGAGATTCCAATTGCATGTCGCCAAGTCTAACTGATAAACAGAAGTTCCGCAGACCCTTGGGGGTCCGCCGACCCTTACTAGGGAGTCCGTGGCAAAATTCGAACAAAACAGTTTGAAAAACGCCAACGGTAAATAAAGTTCAAATAATATTTTTGAAAACTTGGAATTTTCACCTTCAAAGAATGAGGATGTCCCATGAGCTAGGTCGGACATTTTCAATTTTTCCAGAGGGAGAGGGGAAGGGTGTATACTCAGTGCAATTTTGCCGGAAAACAACAAAAAACCCTTCTTTATATGTGAAAACAAAAAATTTTCAAAGCCTGGAGGGAAATCTGCACCCTGACTTCCTAAGAGACGGGTCTTTTAGCATTACTTCCTGACATCTTGAGATACAATGCTGCAAGATCATGCATAGGTGATCAAGCCGTTTTCTACCTCAAGAAAACCTCGCAGTCTGTCATCATGTGAATATGAATGTTTCATAGACATAACATAAGACTGCACCTTGAAATTTACCTGCCAGGATACATACCCTCATTTTCAGTTTAGTCTGGGAAACAAAAAATATCAATCACTCATTGCAAAGGCAAAGTTTGATCTTCTATTTGTTGAACCTACCTATTCAAATCCGTTTTTTTTTTTTTTTCAACTTATGCAGCTACTAAAACTAAATATCGAATATGTATATAGATGCTGAGCCTGATATTTCACTCTTGCTGCAAAAAATTAAACCCAATAAATTCAAATTGTGCTAACTATAACAACCTCAGTCGTCCTAATAATTCTAAGTTCAATTTTGAATTTTAATTCCTGTGTTACTTATTAATATGCCTCTTCAATTAGATTGATGAACTCCAGAATTTGCAAGTAAAGTAAGTAACGAAAACTACATACCTAGTGCTGTTTTTAAATAGTGATATATAATAGGCAGGGCTCCGTTTGCTATGAAGTCGGGGAAGCGCTGCCTTAACGTTTTCTTTTTACGAAGATACTGTCAGGGCGACCAATACTGCTTATGATCTAACTTTAATCTACAGCTATTTAGCATAGTAGAGAGTACATGAGGCAAGTTTGAACTGTATGTCACTAAATGAAGAAGACTAAGGCCCCTATATATACTAATAGCATCTATATAGCGGCTCTAAAGAAGACCGATTTATTATCTACTAGTGTTCGCCCAGTGGTCGAAATTCGACCATATTCATAAATGAATATTTGAGAAACCTTGTATGAATTTAACTGTTGCCAACATTTTTATTTCTACTTTTACTCTTGTTTACTGCATATCTGGAAACATACAATTTTTATACGTACACACAATAACAAAAGGTAATAATTTATTACAATTTTGCTTTTTGTCTGTTAATCTCAAAATATATAGATGAAAAGGGATATTTCGGTAATGGGGTCGTTTCCGAAATTTTTAAAATGTTTTTTCTGAAAAAGTAAGCTTAAAAACATGGGTTTTTTAAACAGTTTTTAAAAATTTAATATTTTTTAACAAATTATTTTAATCGGTGCGCAGATTGAAATTCAGCTTTTACGCTTCTGCACATAGCATCAAAAGCAATGAAAGGCCATTTACTGATGCCATTAGCGCACAGCGCAAATTATCATAACGTGGAAAGGCGGTTGACAGCAAATCTTAAACATTTAGTACGGCAATGGAGTAGCGCGCCAAAGTACATCACTTGTAACGTCATAAAGATCAAGCTTCATTTCCAAAATCAAAGGTTTGAAATATTAATAAAAAAAAATAACTGTCGAGAAAACAAAAGTTTTTTCTGGTTCCACGTTATTTCTTTAGCTTATTCTATCAATTTCAGTGACTAAAAGTAGTACTTCTGACTGAAGAAAACAGCTCAATTGAGAAATTGGTGCGGTCGTCAAATTCTTGGCTTGATTAATTTTGTTTTGGATACCATGTCGCTTTGTGTTAACCCTATGCAAATAGATACTTCCTTACTCTTTGTTTACGTATGTAAAGGAAAAAAATTTTTTGCGCTGGCATTGGAAACAAAAAATTTGACGCCATTGGATAAAAATCGTCAATAATACAATTTTCGAAATATTCCCGTATGAAATGAAGCATCAAAACTCACTTTATACGAAAAACTTCTGTATGAACAATATTAAAACGTCTACTATTACTGAGTAAGTAGCTTCTTCGTCATTAGAAATATTTAATTTCCAAGTATCAAATGAACGAACTCTACTCGTGGCAACATATGACTGTCCATTCGAAAACACTGGACGTCGCAATAATAGTACAATTTTAAACGAGCTGATGTGTGCATCACATGACTTCCTTTTACTCCAATTTAATGTCATTTCCCCATTATTCGCTATTTTAATGTGATTCAATATTTATTCTCTAAATATCACCAACAATGGCCAAATTGAAACCAAAAAAAAAAAAAAACTCCGCCAAATTTGTCGCCAAGTTGGCGACAAAACTTGGCGACCAAAAGACTGGCGATATATCGCCAAGTGTCCGACAAATTATAACGCCACTTGAGTTTACATCGAAATTAACAATGATTTCCCCCCAAAAAGGTGCAAAAGACCCCCTTAGGAACATCCGAAAGCAACCAAAAGGGGAGGTGCACAACTAGACCCCACTACGAGTCTATGTACCAAATTTCAACTTTCTAGGACAGAGGTTCCCAACCGGTGGTTCGCGAACCCCCAGGGGTTCGCGAGGTGCAGGAAGGGGGTTCGCGAAAATTTCGGTGCAATGGCGAATTTTTCCTAGTTTGGTAAAAAATTATAAAATATTCAATTTGCACACATAGTTACTAAATTTTTTTTTAATTTGAAAACGCGCCAGACTCTTGTATTAAGCTCAAAAAAAAAAAAAAAAAAAAAAAAAAAAAAAAAAAAAAAAAAAAAAAAAAAAAAAAAAATCTTTCAGCGGTTTTATAATCTTGGTTAAAAGGAAATTTTCTCATTTTTTTTTCGACAGACAACAAAAAGAGATATCCTTCCTTCTTTATTGCGAGGCGCCATGCAGAAACGTTGTATTAAGCTGTGGCGGGGATCACGATGACCTTAAAGGCGCCATCGCGTGGAGTCAATCAAACAATATACATAATATACATATGTCGAAAAAAATAAAGAATTCTCAAACAATGCATCATAGGGGTATTATTTCTAATCTGGTTGAAATATAACTCGGGAATTTCCGTCGAATTCAGTCATCGAATAGCAGACATGACAGCAAAAGGCTCCAAACTTAAAATTTATTACTGGATTTTACCCATCTGTTCGTTTTCAAAAATATTGTTACAAATCCTGTAAATAGTAATTATTGTAGTAACGTAACCTGTAAATAGTTTCCCGTAATGAATATACAACCCCTTTTCATATGGCTAAAGTATACGACTCCCCTATTTCCCCTATTTCCTTTTTGTTCATTGATAAAATTTGATAAAGGTCTACTATGTTCCAGAAGCGTGTGGAATATTTGAGAGATTTCTTTTCGGTGTCTATATAAACCGTTAGCGATGGATAAAAAGGGAGTTTCGATTGAGATTTCGAACTGAGAGCGTATTTGCTCTGTTTATTGCCAGGCATTTCGCTGTGTTGTTTTCGTATTTGGAAGTAAATACGTGTGTAAACGTTGAGTTTACGGTGCTGTGTGATAATTGCTTAATTGCTGATGAATAATTTAGCAGTTGTTGACGATCTTTCCTGTACATAGTGTAAATAAATTTCCTGTGTTTTTATCAAGAACTGTGTCTTCATTTCAAGAAAGTGGAAGTCGCACCGAATCCGTTACGATATATAACATCAGCATGCTCATAGTTCTGGGGAAATAGTTGTTAACAGACGTATTTAGAGATACTTTAGAGATGCTTGAAAACAAGTGATTTTGTTTGCAATTGGTTTTGCTACGTGAACTTGCTACTCTGTTTATGAAGTTATAATCGTGTTGGTAATTTTTATGATTTAATAACTTTCTGCTGTTATGGATCGATGGTTGAAAACTGGTAGTTTGGTTGAGCGACAAATGGACAAGCAGTCAATCGATCAACCCTCAACATCAGCAGTAACTTTTGAATCAACACAGGATATTGAAATAGATAGCTGTAATGAACTGCCGCCTCCCCCGACTAAACAGAAAAGTGAACTAGGGGAGAAAAAAGGAAAAAAGCGAAAATATGACAGTGACTATTTACAAATGGGCTTTTATTTTACTGGAGAAGAGTCTGAACCTAGACCGCTTTGTCTTCTCTGCAACGAAGTTCTAGCGAACAGCAGTTTGAAACCGTCACTTCTGAGAAGACACCTCGAAACAAAGCATCCGACACACAAGGACAAACCTATCGAATATTTTAAAAGAAAATTGGAATATAATAAAAAGTGTAGCGTCTCTACGTTCCTGTTAGAATCCAACGAAGATAGTAAAATGGCCCTTGAAGTTTCATATCGAGTCAGTTATAGAATTGCAAGATCTGGACAGCCACATACAATTGCAGAAAATTTAATTGGACCGTGTGCTAAAGATATTGCTAAGTGTATGCTGGGAGAAAAGTCAGCAAAAAAATTGACCTGGTTCCGCTATCAAACAACACAGTATCACGCAGAATTACTGATTTGGCAAGTAATGTGGAGAAAGAACTTGTGAATAGAATAAAAGAGAATAATTTTGCGATCCAGCTTGATGAGTCGACTGATGTAGCAAACGCTACAATATTACTTGTCTATGTTAGGTATATTTTTAACGATACAATTAAAGAAGATGTACTATTTGCAAAACCTTTGAAAACCAACACAACTGGTGAAGCAATTTTCGAACTGGTCAACAGTTACTTTGAAGAAAATGGAATAGATTGGTCTTTGTGTGTGGGTGGGTGTGTGCACGGATGGTGCAAAATCAATGACAGGAAAATTTGTTGGCTTTGTGGTGCGAGTAAAGAAGATCAACGAGAAAATTGAATGGACTCATTGCTGCATTCATAGACAAGCATTAGCATGTAAGCGTATTCCCGCAGAATTATCCGCTACTTTGAATGATGCGGTAAAAATTGTAAATTTCATAAAATCACGTGCCACAAACTGCCGTCTATTTCACGCGCTTTGTGAGGAATTGTGAAGCCTTCATGTTACTTTACTTCTTCACACAGAAGTTAGATGGCTTTCCCGTGGCAAAATTTTGACACGCTTATTTGAATTGAAGTCAGAAGTCCAAGCATTTTTTGTTGATCATCCATTTCACTTGTCCACTTGCATATTCGATCCTCTTTGGATGCAAAGGCTTGCATATTTAGCTGACAACTTTTCAAAATTAAATGAATTAAATCTATCCTTGCAAGGTGCAGTTGTTAATATTTTCGTTGTATATGATAAAATCGAAGCTATGGTAAAAAAATTGAATTTCTGGATCCAATGCCTGGAAATGGGTGAGTTTTCTTGTTTCACTTCTCTTAGTAGTTTTTTATCAGAAAACTCAATGAAACTTGATGAAAGCGTTAAAAGAAATGCATGTGAACATCTGCAACATCTTGAACTAACTTTTGACGAGTATTTTCCTAATAGGCGTAACGTCCCTCTCTCAAACAACTGGATACGCAATCTTTTTGAAGGAAATCCATGCTTAGAGAACACCCTGACATTACCTGAAAAGGAAATGCTCATCGAGTTATCCTGAATTCATTGAAAACTACCTTTAAAGAGCTCTCGTTAATTGACTTCTGGCTCAGTGAAAGAAATGACTATACCGTTTTGTCCAAAAAAGCAATTCGAATTTTATTACCATTTTGTACAACATATCTGTGCGAGAAAGGATTTTCCTCCTATACTTATCTCAAAGATAAATACCGAAGCAGATTGAATGCAGAGCCTGATTTAAGACTCAAACTGTCAGACATTGAACCAAACTTTCAGTTTCTTTGTTCCGTCAAACAGCCACAAATATCGCATTAAGGATTTTTTCCCCAATTTAAAGTATGCTTAAAAAAAATAGTTGGTTTATAAAACTTCTTGTTTATAATTTTTCTTGTAGATGTAGTTTTAACTTTTTATTAATGTTTGCACTTAATGATATTTTACAATTATATTTTTGTTTATTGCAATCAAATGCTGCAAAAAATGGAAAGCAAACATGCTGTTTTTTATTGTTTCTTACATGTTACTAATTTCAACATCAGGGGGTTCGCGAACTTTTTTGCCTGTTCCAATGGGTTCGCAAAGAGAAAAAGGTTGGGAACCGCTGTTCTAGGACATACCATTTTTGAGTTATGCGAGATACATACGCACATACGCACATACGCACATACACACATACGCACATACATACAGACGTCACGAGAAAAGTCGTTGTAATTACCTCGGTGATGGTCAAAATGGATATTTCGCGTGTCTATACATTCTTAGGCACTTTTCCGCATGTGGTCGAATCGAAAAAAAAACTCAACATTCATTTGGGGGTGAGCAAAATGGAAATTAAGGGCGATTTTTGAGTGAAAATTTTTTCGCGAATACAATACTTCCTTTTTTGTAAAAGGAAGTAAAAAAAGGTCATCTTTGGGATTTGTTTATGGTTGAGGGCGGTGCATAACTGATGTCACACTTTTCACGATTTTCGACCCTGTCCCCTCTTTGTCAAAGTTTCGCAGTTCACCATACCCCTCTTCCTTTTGTCACATGTCACACTGTTTTTCATAAACATTCCTATCAAAAAAGGCCTGTTGTCTCATTCTCCCCATTGTATGTCCCTCTTGTCATTTCTTTCCTGCTACTGGGTATCATCAGATTTTTCGGTGTCTGTTACTGGGGAGTCGAACCTTTTTTTTTCGAAATTGAGCAAATAAAAATAGAATTAACTGATTCAGAGGATCAAGAAGCAGTCAAACGTTAGATGAGATGTTGTTTCACGAGAGAAAAATAGTTTAAAAACTTAAAAAGCATTAAAAGGCTCGGAAAATTAAGTTAACCTGAGAGTGATGTCTTAAGCATGTCTGTTACTGGGGAGTCGAAACTTTTTTTTCGAAATTGAGCAAATAAAAATATAACTAACTAATTCAGAGGATCAAGAAGCAGCCTAACGTTAGATGAGATGTTGTTGCACGAGAGAAAAATAGTTTAAATAGTCAAAAAGCATTAAAAGGCTCGGAAAATTAAGTTAAATTGAGAGTGATGTCTTAAGCATGTCTGTTACTGGTGCCGTTACCCTACCATGAAAGATGTACATTTTAAACGATTCTCGATGTTTTTAGAATGCGTGAGGTGTTAGGAAGTTCTCCCCTGGAACTTTTTCGAAATTCAAAGCCTGAAAGCGAGTTTCGAGACAATCTTTTAAACGTTTCGGCGGGGGAAAGGGGGCTTCCAAAACGAAGCATTTATGAACACTTTCTTATTTTTAGAACGACTAGGGGAAAAAAATGGGAGGGGATGTAATTAACTGATCAATAAACCGCCACGATTGAAAGTTTTTATTTCAAGGTTCTTTTCAAAAGAAATTTAACAAATGAGAATTATCCAAAACGGGCGAAAAATCATGCTGCCTAATAGATGTCGTTAGTTGTGATTATTAGTTATTAGTGTTTTATTTCCTTTTCTTACTTTTTTCTAAGTTTTCCGGTACGATACTACTTTTATTGGATGCAGTGAGAAGCAAAGGGATGTAAGTTTTGAGTAAAACCCGTTTAAAGATCAGATCCTAGGTAGGCTTCCATTGCATTTTTTTCTCTTTTTTTTTTTTTTTTTTTTTTTTTTTGAGCAATCATGATTGCTTATTGTTCTCACTTGACAATTTTGAAATCCTATGATTTTATCCCCCCCCCCCCGCCTCCCTCTGCAGCACCACGGTTGGCCGGCCGGCCGCCTCACGATGCTGCTCCTCTACACACACAACCTACACACACAAACACATACACTCACGCATACATACAGACGTCTACACATACACACAACTACCCACACATACACATACCCCACATACACCTACAGACACATACACACACAACTATCCACACATACACATACCCCCCCACAAACACACATACACATAACTACCCACACACACATATCCCCCCCCACACACACAAACACACACGCCCACATACACACACACACTCGTGATTGCGAAAAACATAATTTGAATTCAAAATGTCAAAGTTCAAATTAATTTTTCTTCTTTTTTTTTTTCTTAATTATGTTGTAGATCAGCACCTACCACGGTCAATAGTAAAATCTTCAGCTCCGAAACAGAAAACATGTTCTCCTACCATTTATACAACTTTTCTCCAAATTTTTAATTTTGGCTCTTACATCCCTTTGCTTCTCACCGCCTCATTTGTTGTTATATTGTAAATTCACTTGGTCCCTCGTACCTACCACTATACGTGGTTTAACTGGTTGGAAAGGGCTCTGGCGACAGATCTATTTTTTTTTTCCCTCCTTGAACCGTGCCAGGAGCCGAGCAAATACTGATCCAATACTCCCAAAGATATTGATATATTGATTCACTTGGAGCATTTAGTGACCATGAACATATTTAACAAGCCCCAATCAATATTAACGCCCACGGAGGATCTTCATTAACGTTCACGGCTGTCATTGAACCCGAAACCCTCCAGTTTAGAGTCCGACGCCTTACCGATCAGATCACCACAGCCTGTGTTATTAATTCACTTTTTTAATTCACTGGAAGAGCAACACGTAAGATCCTGAAAGTGATTGGCGTAAAAAAACGAACCAGTTTGCTGCCGAATGGGGTTAGAAAATTAATAAAATTTAACTAGTTTTAAAAACAACTCACCTAATTGATGGAATGTGGCTATTTGTAATTTGAAGTGAAGTCAAATTCTCGAGAGCATTTGGAGGACAAGATAAATTCCCCAGCTCTGAATTCGATGTTAAACTCAGCTTACGTTGTTTCCCGGAAGTCTTTATGGTTAGTGAAGATTCCTGCAAAAGCAATAACATGCATGAAAAGATTCCTCTAATAAATCATTGTTTAATAGAACTTCCTCCGCACAAATACTAACTTCTCATCCATTGCAACAAAAATGAAATTTTTGTGATTAACCTTCTTTGCATGTCATTGGTTCTACTTAATTTGATTAACAAGCCCCCATAAAAACTCATTGGTTGTCCTTTATTCCATAATGAGGTTGCTTCCTTCAGTCAAAAGAGCTACTTAAGTCACTAAAATTGATAGAATAAGCAAAAAAATAATAATAATAACATGGAGCCAGAAAAACTTTTATTTTGAAAGCTGATGTTTTTTTTAAATTTATTTTTTAATGTCCTATTTTAGAAACAAGGCGTGCTCCTTATGACCTCACAAGTGATGTACTTTGGCGCGCTACTCCATTGGCGTGCTAAATGCAAACGCTATGCTGTCAACCGTGTTACCAGGTTATGATAATTAGCGCTGTGCGCTTATGGCATGAATGAATAGCATTTCATCCCTGTGATGTCATGTGCAGAAGCGTAAAAAATAAATTTCAATCTGCGCACCGATTAAAATAATTGTTAAAAAATAATAAACTTTGCTTAATCATTTAAAAATGGTTAAATGCTATGTTTTAAGCATGCTCGTTCAGAAAATATACTTTTAAAATTTCGAAACAACTCCATTCAAGATGTCAAAAATTCAACTTTTCTTTTTCTTTTCTTAAAAAGAAAACAATGAAGAATGAGAGAAAATCTCGTGGGTTATTTACTTTCAACGACTTTTCTTGATTATTTGATGGATTATTTTTCGCTTAATCAGAATTAATAATTTCGATTGATAAGAGGCTTGTTTTAGAAAGTACTTTAAAAAAGAAAATAATGTGCGGTGTACCAAATGTAAGTAGTTTTTTTAAACTTTGACCAAACATTGCGACAATAAATTCAACAAAAAATAGTTACCAAGACTATTAATGCGTCGCAATGTACCTATAACGAAAAAAACCAATTCTGATACATTTAACTAGTTGCAACAAATGCAACCTCTAAGTCTCCTGCAACTTAGCGAAAGTTCTGTTCTGGCGGGTTTGACAATTTTTTTATTATCTTGATCGCACTAATTGTTACCGTTTTAAAGCAATCCTGGCTTCTGGTCTTTTCTATATGCTTCAACATTAGCGGTTCAGAAAATGTCCCATACGAACTCGCTGTCAAATCCATAATTCACATCAAGTAATTTCGCTCACCATAAGGAAACCATTTCGCTCTGTAAAAGAGAATAAAATATATTTGAAAACATTGGCCTTTACTCTGGGAATAAGGGCAAATTATTATCACTTACTAAGAACAATTCATCAGGTTGCAAAATCACTAAAATCTAAAGTAAGAAATAACAACGTCAAAAAAGCACAAATTGCAGATTACTGCAGACACGTGTTTCGGCGTTACAGGGAACGCCTTTTTCAATGCAAAAAAGAATGAGCTTATGGATGAAAAGACATGCGACTTTTGCATTAAAAAAGGTATTCCTTAAAACGCCGAAACACGTGTCTGCAGTAATCTGCAATTTGTGCTTTTTGGACGTTGTTTTTTCTTACTTTATTTTTCAGCACAAAGGTATTTATTTATCTCAATAAAATCTGTTTGGTACTTAACTATTTCGTCGGCGCAGTTGATCAAGTCGCCAAAATGGACACAACAGACTCTAAACGGAAGATCATAGTAAGCTTTTATATAGAATTTTTTGAACTAACATTTGAGTCATTTCACGTCAACTGACCTAATTTTTCAAATCATCTCTGCTCGACCATCTCCGAATTGGATGAAATTTTATAGAGGTGTAAAGATAGCACTGAAACTAACCTGTGCAAATTTTCAGCTTCCGAGATCCAAATCCTGAGGATCTAGGATCGCCCCAAAAAAGTTACCCAAATGGCTTTGTGACAAATTGCCATCTTTAGGCTAAGATTGCAAAACATTTTATCACGCTGGAAGCTGAAATTTTGGGAGTTTCAAGTACGCTTAGCTGTTAATACAAGGGGTGTTTTTAAAGTATGTACCGTTGTTATCGTACGGCAAGTACAAAATGAAATATAGTAAAAAAAAATCGAGTCAAATTGAGCCTAAAGCTTCAAGAACGGCTTTGGCGACTTATACGGCCTTGTCTGTGTAGAGAGTTCGCTTTATGCAGTTCAGGTCAATTTTAAAGCGGGCCGCTACGATGGACAGGCAATTGAAAATGTGTTCCGGGTCAATTTGTTTGTCTGGGCAATGTTGGCAATATTGGAAGATTCTGGATCCATCAGGCATAATCTTCATGCCCTTCAAGTGCCCCGTTCTAAGTCTGGCTATCGTGGTAGTTATGTCTCTGTTGTAGTGCAGTTAAGTACTATTTCGAAATAAAAAAAAGAAGAACAAGTACAGATAGAGCAAAGAAATTAATTGCACAAAAATCTAACTGCCTTATGCTATTTTTTGACATTGCTCCCGTGATTTTCCAAGCATATGTCATAGGGTGGTACAGGTTTTTGTATACCTATTCGTAGAAAGTTGCCGCCTGTGTAGTCAACCATGAGGTAACATGTTTCCTGAGCTCATCATTGATGTTGTGCCATCGACTGTCAAGGAAAGACTGGCAAAACAAATGAAAGTTGCTGCGAGCGAGGTCGGGGCAGTCCGGAGAATATTCGAAAACGTCCCAGCCCAGCCAAAGATCTGCAAGAGACCTCATGATTGACTACACAGACGGCAACTTTCTACGAATATGTACACAAAAACTTGTACCACGCTATGAGAAATGCTTGGTAAACCACAGGAGAACTGTCGAAAACAGAGTAAGGCTGTAGATTTTTGTGCAATAAATTTCTTTACTCTATCCTCTAGACTTGTCCTTTTACCTTCCTTTTACAAAAAAGGAAGTATTGTATTCGCAAAAATATTTTCACTCAAAAATCGACCTTAATTTCCATTTTGCTCACCCCCGAATGAATGTTGAGTTTTTTTTCGACTCGACCACACGTGGATAAGTGCCTAAGAACGTATAGACACGCGAAATAACCATTTTGACGATTCCCAAGTTATTTACAACGAGTTTTCTCGTGACGTCTGTATGTATGTGCGGATATATGTCGCATAACTCAAGAACGGTATGCCCTAGAAAGTTGAAATTTGGTACGTAGACTCCTAGTGGGGTCTAGTTGTGCACTTCCCCTTTTGGTTGCATTCGGGTGTTTCTAAGGGGGTCTTTTGCTCCTTTTTGGGGGGAAATCATAGTTAATTTCGATGTAAACTCAAGTGGTGTTACAATTTGGCGGACACTTGGCGATATATCGCCAGTCTTTTGGTCGCCAAGTTTTGTCGCCAACTTGGTGACAAATTTAACGATTATTTTTTTTTTTTTAATCCGGTTTCAATTTGGCCACTGTTCGTGATATTTAGAGATAGCCGGGGAGCTAAACGACAAAAATCAATGGAAAACTGCAAATTATGATAAGAAGATGCAACTTGGTAGGAATGTTGTTTATGACTATAAAATGAAATGAAGACCCAGAGGCACTTTCAAAAACCATTTAAAACCAAGATGGCGGCGTTTTTCAAAATGGCTACCCATATTAGGTTTTTTTAATATATGTCGTACCAAAGAGGTTTTAATATTGAATTATAGGTTTTTCAGGTCACAGATTTCATTTTGTATGTTGAAAATAAGCTAAATGTTAGTACTACGTCGTTAGTCAAACAGTGCTTCATTCTTCGCATTAATTTTTGCATAATAGTGTGCAGGACAGACCAACACTTCTGCAGCTACACTTGTTCTTGCAGATTTTGCAGGTGCACTTTTTGAGCTCAGTGCATGAATCAGAAATATCCGGTAACTCAGACCATTTCAGCTGCCATCCAACCTCATTCACTTGGAGATGGTGCACATATGATATGTTTGTGAGTTTGTCCCCAAATGTGTCCAGTCTTGAAAGCACTACGCAATATTTGTTGCTGGCAAACTTTCAAGTGGCCTGTTTTTTTTTTTTTTTTTGTCATAAACAATTTTTTCCTTGAATCATTTACAGTGTCGCTATTACTAGTGGAAAGGTACACAGTAGTACTACGATTTACCTTTCAAAAATGTCAAAAATTTTGCTCGGTATAGAACTTTGAGGTTGTGAAATAAATAAAAAATGCCACAGTTTCTTCTTTAAATATCACCCTTGCCTCCCAAGTGGATTTTATGGACTTCCCAGTGAATCTAGGAATGCTGTCACAAAACCTATGAAGGCAGGAAATCCTGGTAAAGCCTTTCTTTTCCTTTTCTTTTCCAATAGCTTCATATATGGCTAGCACTGCAATGGATTTGCTGTTGATTCCTGTTCCAAAAGCAATCCTAAGTTTATCTAGACTTAATGTTGACAAGGAAAAAAAGTAAGATATTGCTAAGACTAAGACATCTGTATCAAGACAATCTTCCTGTAACCGTTTTCTACCATGTTTTGAAGATACAGTATCATTCCTGAGCCTGTTTCCTCTGGGCCAGGGCAAGTAACATCAATGAGGGAAGTTTTTGCAGTACTATTTCCTGTAATGTCGTCACCTATAGCCATTAGAACCTGCATATTTTTTATGGTACTTACAGCTAAACGTACCTAACAGAGCAAAGAACCCTTCTTTGTTATTTGAATTTCTTAAAAATCCTGGCCAATGTTTAGGTAAAGTACCGTGTGAAAGCACTTGTCTTCTTATTCCTGCTCCCCACTTCTCTCTAGTTTGACCTTTAATCGTTGGTGTAACATATATGCCCCAATTAAAATCAATTCTTTGGCATTGGAAAGTCTCAATATCATTACAAAGGTAAAGTTTATATATGTTTTCATAGTAATCAACAAATGTTTTAGAGGTTTGTGGCTTTAAATTACGCACGTCCGTTTTCAATCCATCCAAAAAGATCTTTATGATGCAGAGATTGAACTACCAGAGCTACATCGATCATTTATTTCGGGACAGTTTAAGATAAGAAAATATAATAGATTATTCTCAGCAATCAGTATTGATCAAGCACACCAACAAAATAATGCAATAGTAAAAGGAGATGGCGGTGCAATAGGATTGACACAGTCATCACATCAGCACTTAGGCGTTGGATGGTTCCTAGAGACCACAAATAAGCCGATTAATAATAAAAGACTTTGTGTGATATTAAGCTAAAACATGAAGAAAATAGTCGACTCCATCTTGAGCAGTACCACTCATTTCAAGTTAAATATTTTACTAAGGTTCGAGCTCTTTATAGCACTTTGAAAGAACTTAGAAATTCATTTTTGGAAAATGACCAGAACCTTATCGTAATTGATAGCAGGATTATTGTGCACAGTGATGTCAATTCCTTTTTATGTACTTTTTTTTTCATCTTTTGCTGCCGCTGAAAATCCCATGGCTTTTAGTGTTTTTTTTTACCCCCCCCCCCCCATTCCACTTATAAGCCTCAACCGTCACCACTGCTTTTAGGTACGTTAGCTGTAAGTACCATAACAAATGTGCAGGTTCTAACGACTTTCGATGAAGACATTAAAGGAAATAGTACTGCAAAAACTTCCCCACTGATGTTACTTGCCCTGGCCCAGAAGAAACAAGCTGAAGCATGATAGTGCATCTTCAAGACATGGTAGAAAACCGTTTCAGGAATATTGTCGTGCGCATTGTTAATGCAGTTGTGTTAGTTTTTGCAATATCTTACTTTTTTTCCTTGTCAACATTAAGTCTGGATAAACTTTGGATTGCTTTTGTAACAGGGAAACAACAGCAAATGCATTACAGTTCATGCCATATAGGAAGCTATTGGAAAAGAAAAGCTTTACCAGGATTTCATGCCTTCATAGGTTTTGTGACAGCATTCCTAGCTTTACTGGGAAGTTCAAAAAATCAACTTGGAAGGCATGGATGATATTCAAAGAAGCAACTGTGGCGTTTTTATTTATTTCGAAACCTGAAAGGTACGTAGTAGTACTACTGTACTGTTCCACTAGTAATTGCGTAATTTTAAATGAAACAAGGAAAGAGTTGTTTATGACAAAAAATCGGCCACTTGAAAGTTTGCCACCAACAAAGTATTGCGTAGTGCTTTCCAGGCTGAACACATTTGGGGACAAGCTCACAAACATTATACGTGCACCATCTCCAAGTGAATAGGGTTGGATGGCAACTGAAATGGTCAGAGTTACTGCAAATTTCTGATTCGTGCACTGAGTTCATTAAGTGCACCTACAATTTATATTGGTACTTTGAAAAGCACATAATCTCTTTTGTAAGTAATAAAATTATACTTAAAAAAAGAACCAAAATGAAGATTTAGCTTATTTTCAACATAAAAAATGAAATGTGTGACCTGAAAAACCTATAATTCGATACAAAAACATCTTTTGTACGACATATATTAAAAAACCCTAATATGGGTAGCCATTTTGAAAAACGCCGCCATCTTGGATTTAAATGGTTTTTGAAAATGCCTCTGGGTCTTAATTTCATTGTATAGTCATAAACAACATTCCTACCAAGTGGTATCTTCTTATCATAATTTGCAGCTAAGAGCAAACTATTGAATCACATTAAAATTACCAATAATGGGAAAATGACATTAAATTGGAGTAAAAGGAGATCATGTGAGGCACACATCAGCTGGTTTTATTTCAAAACGGTACTTACTTTAAAAACGTCCCTAGTACATTCAAGCATTTTTGTGAGTTTAAGCTCATTAGATTTTGTGTAACACTCATGTAAATTCGTGAAAAAGTGGGGCGAGGAAATTTTTTTCTGGGTTTTAGGTTGCATAAAATTTGAACAAAAATAATTCAAAAGATTGTCTTTTTGATGCTATTGTCTATATACTTGTTTTTAACGGGTTACAGCTGCAGAGCTTTAATATCTATTTTCTAAAAGATATTGTCATTCAAAGTGACTATCAAAACCGTTCAAATGAAAAATAGCCTATATTCAAAGCGCTGCGTAGCTCAAGTTTGTCGTCTTGCATCTTCACATTTTTTTTCCTGGAATTTAAAAAATCAAATTTTGAACAAACCTACTTCAAAAACTCATAATTTGTAAATATTTTGTCAATACATACACTCAAGAGCCAAAACATTATGACCACCCCTACATTTTGCAATGAATTCACAGAACTCACCTGGATGACGTGGAAGGCACGTGATCAGGTGGAAGTGGTATTTAACTGCTGCTGGAGAGTCTAAAGAATCATTCTTTCACTTACTTCTGTGTGTGATGGGAAAGACTGCGGATCTAAGCGACTTTGATAGAGGGCAGATTGCAATGGCTCGAAGGCTTAGAACAAGTATTTCAGAAACTGCACGACTCGTGGGTTGTTCGCGACCTATAGTTGTTAGTACTTATGCAAAGTGGATGAATGGCGGTGAAACCAGCAGTAGACGATATGGTATTGGACGTTCACACGCTATCGAAGAAAAAGGTCGTCGGCAACTGTCTCGCATGGTGAAACAAAATCGGAGCCAGACAGTGGTTCAGCTGACAGCCCAATACAATGCAGGGCCAAGTAGAATAGTATCGAAGCACACTGTTCAGCGGACACTTTTGGATATATGGCTACGCAGCAAACGTCCCACTCGTGTGCCTTTGCTGACCAAGCGTCACCGCCAACTGCGCCTGCGCTGGGCCCGGGGACATCGCGACTGGTCCATGGATCAGTGGGAGAGAGTTGCCTGGTCAGATGAATCACGTTTTGCTATGCATCACGGCGATGATCGTGTCAGGATAAGCCGTCCAATTGCTCCCTCAATGGACAGTAGGTCATACTCAGGCCGGTGACGGCGGTATTATTCTTTGAGGGACGTTCTCTTGGGCGTCTCTGGGACCCATAGTTGTGGTAGAGCAGACCCTGAATGCCACAGTGTATCTGAACATCATTGCGGACCAGTTGCACCCTTACATGGCCTCTGTTTTTCCAGCTGGAAATGGAATGTTCCAACAACACAACGCCCCGTGTAACAAGGCTAAAATTGTGTTGGAGTGGTTCGAGGAACATGATGCTGAATTCCGGTTAATGTCCTGGCCGCCTAACTCACCGGATCTCAATCCGATAGAACACATTTGGGATGTCATGGGACGGCAGCTCAGAGTTCAAAGACCACCAATTCGCAATATCTCGGATATGCGTAACAATTGCTTAAACATCTGGTACAAACTGTCTCCGGCCATCTACCAAGGACTTGTGGCATCCATGCCAAGGCGGGTTGAAGCTGTCTTGCGCGCCAAAGTAGGGCCAACTCGTTATTGACAGGTGGTCATAATGTTTTGGCTCTTGAGTGTATGTTTTTAATGGGTTACAGTTGCAGAGCTTAAATATTGATTTTCTAAAAGGGATTATTATCCAGAGTGGCTAACAAAATCGTTCAAGTAAAAAATAGCCTATTTTCAAAGCGTTGCAGCTCAAGTTTGTCACCTTGCATCTTCTTTTCTTTGGTACCATTAGAAAGAATAGACTTCTTTTTATAATTATTTTTTGAGCAATCACGATTACTTATTGTTCCCATTTGACATTTTTTGATGTTGTGGTTCTTTTTCAGCTTGCACCAGAAGCCTCTGCAGCATCACCGCCCGCCGTCCTCCAAGCGCGGCTGTCCCCCGGTCCTGAGCTTTCCGCTTCTCCTGGTCGGAGGCGTCCTACAGACACGCACGCTCACACACATACAAACACATGACTTCACACACATACACTACGCACACGCCTACGTGCATACACACAGGTCTACGCACACACACAAGCCTACACACACACACACACAACTATGCACATGTAACCGCCCAGAAGGAGGGGCAGGCTTAGGGGGACAGGAGCCCTTTCTAGAAAGAATAACTCCAATGAGTAGGGTCCTGTCGCGATTGCGTAAAACATAATTTGAATTCAAAATTTCAAAATTCAAATTATTATTATTATTATTATCATTATTATTTTTATTTATTTATTTATTTATTTATTTTTTTTTTTTTTTGAGCAATCACGATTGCTTATTGCTTTCATTTGACTGTTTTGATGCGCTATCATTTTATTTTCCTACCAGCAATCTCTGCAGCATCATCGATGACCGGCTCCTCACGATGCTGCTCCTATAGCGAAAACCGTCTCCAGGTTGCATCCATATGCTACACACACAAGCACACACAAATACACACTCACACGCACGCACAAATACATACACCTACACATACACACACACACAACTACCCACACATTCATGCCTGCACACAGACACAAACACATATGCCTACTCACACATACACATACACCGCCTCCACGCACACAAACACTCATACACACAACTACCAACACTCATGCCTGCACACAGACACTAACACACATATACCACCTACACACACACACATCCCCCCCCCCCACAAACACACACGCCTACATAGACACACACACTCGTGATTGCGAAAAACATAATTTGATTTCAAGATAACAAAATTCAATTTTTTTTTTTTTTTTTTTTTTTTTGAGCAATCACGATTGCTTATTGCTTTCATTTGACCGTCCTTTGATGTTGTGGTTCCTTTTTCAGGTTGGACCAGGGACACCAGCACCACCGCCCACCGACCTCTGCAGGCGCGGCTCCGAGCACTGCCTCCTGGAATCCATTTCTCCTGGTCGGTGGCGTCCATGTCCTACACACACGCGCGCGCTCATACACATACACACACACGCGCTTATACACATACACACACACGCGCTCATACACACAAGCCTTTACACACGCCTACGTGCATACACACAGGTCTACGCACACACACAAGCCTACGCATGCACGCACGCGTGCCTACACATACACACACACAACTATAAACACGTAACCGCCCAGGAGGAATGGTAGGCTTGGGGGGATAGGAGCTGTTTCTAGAAACAATTGCCCCCAATGAGTAGGGTCCTGTCGCAACTCGTGATTGCGAAAAACATAATTTGAATTCAAAAGTTCAGAATTCAAATTAATTTTGAATTTTTTTTTTTTTTTTTTTCCTGACTGATTTCGGATAAGCATGAAAAAATGAGCTTGAAAGCTATATAATATAACTTTCTTAGTCGGCGACATTGAACAACTTCAATTTCTAGGGTTGCCGTTATACTTGTACGTATCGCTAATTGCATTGAACAATTTTTCTGTTGTCGCCAAGTTAGAAAGCAAGAAACCAAACCAAGTGATGTATGTATACTTTTTAACGGAATGTATCGTCATTTTGCAAGCGTTGGTAATATCGCATTTCCCACCTTTCCAAGCTAAACGTGCTTTCCAGACAGACAGAATAACAGAACGTTCTTGTCTAATTAGCGGACTAAACAGCACTATTATCTTAAATTAATGTTTACGCAAGACAATATGCATCTTGAACGTTATTTTGTCGCTAAATCAATGATAAAACTGGAATTAAGTTTTTCCTACAGCGTAACTATTCTTTATTTTAGATAGAAAACTTCATTGACTGCATGAACTAATAATAAATTCAAGTATTGATTGCAGCAAAAGCAAGTTTTTCTTTTTAAAACATTGAAAATGTTACCTGAAATGTCAGGATGAAAATTCGTCAGTGGTATGAAATTATGTAATAATTTTGTATATTTCTTTAAAGCATCGAAAACGTTGGCAAAGATTTGAAATCGTGAGCTTAAATTAAAGAATAACGTATTGCCAAAATGCCACGGAAATATAAGTTCGTTGCTTGAGGCACCTGGGGCCCTGCCCCTTATCCTCTGGTGTGGTATGTTGATAGTTCCCCGGTTGGGGGCATGGCTTTATTTTGGCGCAGAAGGTGGTTGCGTGGATGTACGAGAGATGTGGCTTCCTCTAACAGGAGTACCATAATGGTTAGCCGAAGGCTCTTCAAAGTAAATTTCAACTGAAGTTCTTCTTTATTTAAATAAGTTTAAGTATTTTTTTTTTCGCTTCCTACATATTTTTTTAAAGTTTTATACTTTTTTCCCCCGTGGGGGAATTCTAGGCTATTTGAATGAATAAAAATAAAATAAAATTAAGACAATGATAAAATGTTGATAAGAAATTTAAAAAGAAAATAGTGAAATGAAAATAGATAGGAGCATGCTCCCAGCCAGAGTGTAGCACAATAACTAGAGTCGAAACGAGGTATGAACCCGATAAGGGATTCACTCACCCCGTTTCGAAATTGAAACTAAGCTAGCTGAGCGCGAGGCCTGCGAGAATTTGCCGGATCCAATGGATCGTAATTTGGAAGGATGTTAAGTAGTGGATTGCCAACATGGGGGATGTTGTAGTGAAATCTCTTGGCGAGCTTTTTGCAAAAGTTGTGGAGCGTCGGGATGCCAACCTCTTCCACCAGCTTGTCCGTACGGACGTACCAGGGAGGGTCGCACGCCGCTCGAACCATCACTCTCTGCAAGTTCTCAACTCTGTTAAAGTTAGAGATTGCAGAAGTCGCCCATGGGCGCTCCATAGGTAATAATGGGTCTTAGGCAGGACTTATAAATGAGCAGTCCGTTGATAAAACGCTTTTTTTGTGCAGGAGACAATTTAGTGGTTTTTTGGAAGTGAGGTACTTCTTGCGTACCTCATCAATGTGAGGTCGCCAGGTTAAATTACGGTCGAAAGTTATGCCTAAATATTTCGCCCACTGAGACCAATCAATCGGGTCGGTATAAAGATGCAGTTTAATAGGAGGGAGCTCAGTTGTTCTTGTAAAAAAGCAGGTAGCTATACTTTTGTTGGCATTAACTTTGATTTTCCAAGTCCTTAGCCAGATATCTAGATGTGTTAAGTGGTTTTGAATTGCTGAAAAGGCTTGATAAAGTCCCTGAGCGGAGGCTAGTATGCAGGTGTCATCTGCATAAATGGCAAGATGCGTGTTGTCCATGTGTGGGATATCGTTTGAGAAAATTGAGTAAAGAGTTGGGCCTAAGAGGCTGCCTTGGGGGGGGGGGGAGGCACCCCGGCCCGTATGTGTCTAGGTGTTGAGAGAGTTTCTCTCACTCGAACGATAAAGTGCCTATTCATAAGATAGGAGCTGATAATGTTTATGAGTGCATGAGGTAACCCAAGGCATATAAGTTTGTAAATTAGCGCATCAATCCAAACCCTATCGAATGCCTTCGCCAAAATGAGTGAATTTTTCAGTGCTAAATAAAGCCGTGTTTTACACCGTGCAAAACAGAAGATGGGAAAGGTTTTCCGTTGGTGCTTTCAGTTTCTGATAAGTTATCTCAACACTAAAAAAAAAAAAAAAAAATTGCGCAACGTTACTGATTACTATTTTCGCACGTTTCGCCATTTCACAGGTTTTTATCCACTTCCTAGAAAATCAAGTATCTTTGTCAAAACGTTTTCTGAATTGCTACAAATTACATGAATGCAGACTGCTCACTGCTGTAAAAAATATTTTTTTGGCTACCAGTATAAAGATTAACTGACCGTATATAATAAGTGTATCAGCTTCAGTTCGAGTACGGTCCATCCAGATTAAATAAACACTCAATGAAGTCGCTGAACTACGTAGCTTTTCACGAATGCAGGCTAGTTAGATTCATAGTACTTGCTTGCTATTCTGTCTTAGCTTCGGCTATGATTGTAATAACGCTTTTGGAGTTTTTTTGGCAAAGCAGGAAGGA
Source organism: Uloborus diversus (assembly GCF_026930045.1). NCBI lineage: Eukaryota > Metazoa > Arthropoda > Arachnida > Araneae > Uloboridae > Uloborus > Uloborus diversus. Next base: position 45,568,306 of record NC_072738.1, on the reverse strand, counting down.
TAACCTATCTAAGTTTTCTCTGAAGGTTTCAGATAGAAGATTGGCTTTAACTAGTGAGATCACTGAATTCTTTAGAAAGATACCAGGATAATTTCAGGAAGGTTACTGAATTTCTGCAGAAAACATTTCTATTTATTGCACATAATGTTACTTGCAGAAATTGGACACATAAGTTGCCCATTTATGTTCCAGGAACGTTTCTATTTTTTATAGTGAAGGACGAAATTGATGCTGTCTCTGGGTGCGCGCGAATCCAGGGAATCCAAGGTCGGGTGGAGAGTCAAGGAATCAAAGATAACCTAAAGCTACGTTTTGGGCACAGTTTTTGCCCCACACCCACTTCATTTTTGCCCAAAAATGACTCTTAGGACCTACTCCAAATCAGAAGCAGGATATGCCCTCCCTTGTTATCGATGAAACGTTAAAGAAAAAATATATATATTATTAAAAACAAAAATAAACAAGAAAAAAAGCTCCTCCATTTGTATTCACAAAGTTATTCATTTTGAATTGTGTGTTCAATATTTTCATACTTTCAAGTTTGAACATTTTTGCACTTTTATCCAAAAATATAGCTGAATTTTTGAAAAATATTCAGTTGCTTGTTTTGTGCCGTCGTTTTACAACGATAATATATATTGTTTTAACCCTACGACAGTATGCTTTAATAACTAATCTCGCATTATCAGTGTTGGTATTTCTTTTGTTGTTTTTGATTTATTTTCCTAATCAACGGTTCTCTCAAAATGAAATGGGAAGGTTTTGCAGATTGTTAATTAATCGTAATATTTTACTGTAATACTTGGTTTTTAACTTGGGATGAACAACAATGTATATAGGTAAGTATGTGTTGACGACCAGATTCTTTGTTTTCTGTTAAAATTAAAAAGGAGATCGTTGAATGGGGGGCTTTTTCAGGAGAGCGTCCAGGTGAAGGTTAAGAGGAGTTGGTATACTGGTGACCTTGTCTGCCTCTGCTGTAGATGAACGAATATTGAGTTTTCCCCACAGATATCAATGCCGCTTAATTTGCTTTTAGGGTTAAAATTTTGATGTTATGCATTGATTCTGCACAGAAAGGTTACAAAGGCTTTAGTTACTGTTTCACTGGTTTCTAAGTAATTAAGCTTGAACTTCAAATATTTCAACTTTTACAATCGCACATTTTTGCCTACTTTAACTAAATAAAATGCACTTAAAAAAAAAATGTTTTATGATTTGAAAATAAATTTCCTTTAAACCCTTCTGGACCTTACCTTTTTTAGTATTTTCTCAGTATCACCGTAAGCAAACAGAAAATAAAACCGAATTCAAAAAATAAATAAATAATAAACTTGAAATGAAAGCAATTATGCATAAAAAATCAAATCAATAAAAGCTCTAAATATTGTAGATGCTTATCAAAAGTTAGAGAGAGATACTAGCATAAGAGAAAATCAATGCTTAACTTCTACTCACCATTTCAGAAGTTCTCTTTAACAGTGCTTCTCAACCAGTGTGCCTCGGCACACTGGTGTGCCGCGAAAAGTTCCTTGGTGTGCCACACTGTTTTCGAAGTTGTAGGAAAAAAAAAGAACACAGATGTATTTTACATGCAATATACAAACAGCACAGTTATTTCATCAAGATACTGCAGTTTTGGACTCATCAGTATGGAATACGGAATAACTGAGCTGGAGCTCATCATGTAGTTGTGCCTTAGCCTTTGCTGGGGAGGGGGGGGGGGTAACTTAATGCTTAATAGAAATGTATTTTACCTGCACAAGAGCTAAGATATAATTTTTCTAGTTTAATTAATCACTAAATTGTGCCGAAAACTGCATACCAACAGTGAAACATTTATTTTACTAGCATGCAAAGAAATTGTAAGGGAAACAATAGGTTTTGATGTAATGAAGGAAGTGGTCGGAGTGCCAATTACAGATGAAGTTATCAGGCATGACTTCGTTAATGACATGAATGGTGACATTTAAAAACATTGGTTGATAAACTACAAATAGATGGAAAATTTTCATTTCAAGTACAAGCATGAATGAAAGGTGAACTACTCCTTCTAATGAGGACGGCATTCTAGATCAATATATTTTCTAAACTGGTGATGAAATATTCCACCTTACAGCTAAATAAATAAAAAGCAACAGGATCTAGTGTTCCAACTGTGTGTTGCTTTTGCAGTGATGGAGCAGTTACAACAACGGGAAATATCGAAAGGTTCATATTGAATGCAAAAAAAAAAACGAATTCCAAGTGTTTAAATCAGTTTGTGGTGGCAGAGCATTTGGTCATGATTCAAGATGAGCAGTACCTTCAAGTTGACAAAGTGTAGAACAATATGACTGGGTTCGTGAGTCGTGACCCATTGACGCATCAGCTAGGAACTTTCTTTGAACGAGCAAGAAAAATTTATCGACATCAGAGCAATCGTTCCTTAAAACCTGGTTTCAGCAAAGTGCCTTTGGAAGCATATTAGCTGCCATTAAAAAAAAGGAAAACTATCTGATCACACTTTTTATGAGCTGTTACTGTTGCTATTTTAAAGAACATGTATTTGTAACGTGGGGTTCTTAGCATTGTCACTTTTCAAGAACAACAAATATCATGTCTAGAGCCCTATGTGTAGCTCTTCCCATCAGAGATGAACAAAAAGCGCCACTGTGGCTCGAGACAGGCACAAGTGTCTCAATTGTGTTAAGTGTAAGTTTGGTACTTGCTGACAGTAATTAAGCATTAAACTTCATGATGGCCTTTGATTAAATTTCTAAAGAGAAAATGAAATAGTTAAAATATTAATTGTTATATCCATATAGAAATGTTGGAATTTTCCTTTCCTTGCTTTGACTATAGAATGATAAAAGTATTTGCCACAATGACATATGAAATTTAGTTCAGCGTGCCACAAGGATCGAGCCAACTATCAAGTGTGCTGTAAAGTAAAAAAGGTTGAGAAGCACTGCTTATTCACATCTTCCAGGAAATTAGTGTCTTTGAAGGTTTGATGAGCGTTACTAAAGTTTTTTTTTTCTTTTTGTTTTGATGAAACCATGCAAAACAATTAATCAAAAAGCAGAAAATTAAGGTTTTATTTCATTGTTTTGAAATGCATTGAATAATTTTGGTTACTTGTGAACCTATAAAAAATGCAATCCTAAATTCTGTAGTACCTCAAAACCAGACTAACCTAAGTCAAAAAATTGCGATTTTTCATTTATTAGTGCATTGTATGTATAATCCCATTCCACATCAAGCCATATGAATGTAATTCTAAATAAAAAATATTTTGTAATAATTTGCCAGTGTTTAAAGAGTTCGAGTCCAATACTTTGTATGCAGCAAGCTACCATTTTCCCATTCTCCGGTAAAGTAGGGAATGTGACTTACGTTATTTTTTCTCTGAGGTACAGAATTGTCAGCACTTGAACTTTTCAATGCATTCGTTAATAAGTTAATAATGGTATATGTTGTTGTTTCTTACCTCCCAGAGTCAGACCAGATCAATGAAACCGTTGACATTAATGAAGTCTGACACTAGTAGGGGACAAGACTGAATATCTTCCCAGTTCAGTTCAAGGCAATCCGAGATGTGCTGATGTGAAACCTGATCTTAATCGAATTTAGGGCAGACAGGAGACCTCTTGCTACCCCCACCACCCCCAATAAGTCAGATTTTTAAATGTCCACTGGCAGGTCGGGAGAGGCAATAATGGTATATTGATGCTAAATGTTGAAAAGGTAGTCTATTTGAATTTATAATATGGTTTATTAAATTTACAAATCATTCAGGAACCAAAGCCAGAATTTATATTTTTCTCTTCTTTTCTTGACAGCATTAGATTAAAAAAGAATTTCCAATTTAATTAGATACTTTCCCTGATAACAGTTTTTTGATTTGAAACTTTATTCTAATGAAAGTGCCACTAAAGAAACCCTTAATCAAAACAAAGTAAATTTTTATTAAGCATTTTTTAACTAATGAAAAGACCTTGACAACATTTAAAAAAATGTGAGACAAATAACAAATATCACACAAAGCAAATATTTTCACACAAGAAAACAGTTTACAAAATATAAATAAAATTTTACAAAAGATTGATGACAATTTTTCAGAAAGGGAGATTAAAATAAACCGTTCATTACTTTTTTGGGCTATCATCCTGCAGCAGTGGGTAAAAAAAAAAGTCATAAAAGCAGTAAGGATAAACAAATGTGTCTATATAATTTATTTGGGTTTATATAAAACAAAGAAAACAATTCAATTCAAACTTCGTTTATACCTTTAAATAATGCTAAAATATAAAGGCAGATTGACTGTTTCCTTAGTAACATGGGTGTGTGTAGAGATTTATATTTGGGATATCCTCCCTAGGGGGAGAGTGATTTCCCAATAAATATTGCTATTAATTTGTATGCACAATGTTAAGCGATAACATATTCATATTTTTTTTTATTTAAAGCATTTTTAATCTTAGCCAATATTCTGTGTAATCTAAATCATCAACATAATTCAAATTTTAAAAAAATATATATTTATCAATGATTCTAGGTATTGAAGAAACTTCTTAAGTGGTCACATCCAATTATATATTGAAAGAATAAAACTTAATATGCCAACTATGAACATACTGATAAGGTAATGCAATACAGAACTTTTATTATGCCAGAAATTGATTGAACTACGACAGATGAATAGAAAATAAAAGAAAAAATGTTAAACTTATTCTTTCTGAAGAACTTGACAGGCAACAATTAATACTTCACAATTTTTTGATCATAAGGAAGAACAAAATCCCATAGCACACATTAGGGGCACAGAAAATAAATACAAGATATATGAGAAGAATTTAATTCTCCCTTTGATACAATACAATAAAATACAAATGTAACGACCGGCAACAGGCTCTGGGCCCAGCTAGGCTGGTCTTAGTCAGTTGATTAGTCCCCAATAAAGATCAAAGGCCCTCTTAAAGCTATCTACCCTCTTGCTCATTACAGCCTCTTCCAGAAAGCTGTTACAAGTTCCCACAACCGTGCCAAAGTAGTAATTTTTCCTAATTTGCAGGTTTACCTGAGATTTGAATAGCTGAAAAAAATAACCCTAAGTCATGCTTTCCACGCAGAAATTTAACCCATTAAAATCTTTCATTTTGATAGAGAAAAACAAATGAATCCTGTCCCCCTGAATCTCTTTAGCTCCAGGCTATACACTTTAAGTCTGATATCTTGATCTCAATCAAAAAGTACCCTTACTAGCCTAGTAGCCCTTCTTTGAACCCTTTCACAAAAAAGAGATAAGAATACCAAAACTGAACTATACTCCAAAATAAATCGAACTAAACTTCGATTATAAAATCAAAAGATTTATCTATGTAAATGCAAATAAATGCAAAGTCTTCTAGCAACTGATTCAAGGCTTGAATATACTGATCCACGTCTGCAAATCCATCTCTGCTGAGGATCAAGTGTCCTAATAAAACTATAAGTGTTATCATAAGCAGCAAGCACATTTACAACACTTAAAAGTTAATTAAACTAAACACTTAAAAACTTTACAAACTTCAAAAATTGGTATTTTAGCTGAAAAAAATTAAAAGCCATTCATCTAAAGCTTTATAAACCAGCATCTTATTGCATTCAAATAAAATTGAACAAATAATTTGAATCAGTCTGGATTATCTTTGGGTCAAGATAATATATATTTAGCCTACCACATTTGGAGTCATTAAAAAAATGTAAAGATCCATTGACAAACTTAGTAATACACTACTGAACACTTTCCACTGATATTAAGATAAGGTGCCAATCTGAAAGACTAACATAATACGAGATCATGGTTAACAAATTTTCAAAGAGAAAAACTTAGATTCTAATTAATGAAATATTTGTTATTTATTTAAAAACTGTAATCTTATATATTATTTTTATAGCCTGTTTTTCAGCCGGTCTATGAGATCTTCCTTATTCCTTTCACAAAGTCCATGATTTAAATATAAATTAAGTTCAAAAACGAAATGCATTTTTTCAATGCTGCAATTTCAAGCATTAATGAATGTCCGAAACTTGTAAAATGGAACTGTATTTTGCTAGTGAATAAAAAATGTAAGCTTATTAAGTTGATCTTTTACAAAAAGTTTTCAGCTTAAAAGCTTATTTTTCAATTTAATTTAAAAACAAGCATGTACAAACTACAGCACTCAAGTATCAGAAAACAAATTAAGTACAAAATTCAAAACATGGTAAATTTTCAAAATAGGACAAATATAAAAATCATTCAACATTTTTACAGCAGTAATCATAGACGCAATGAAATATTTTCTTCTCGCAAATTCGCAGATTCACAATTAACTGCTGATGGTTGGATTCAAACACACTGGACTTGAGTATAGTTTCATCTTCCTGTTAAGATAAAGTAAAATAAAAATGGAAATAAATTTACAGCTTTTTGCTTCCATACAAAGCAAAAAGAAATAAGGCACCATTAATTTATGTTAAGTATTTTAAGCATTAATAATTGATTATTTATTCTACATAAATATCATCATGCAATGACGTTATAAACAGGGCTGCAGAGTCGGATTAATTTTGGGGTAAAGGAATCGGAGTCGGAAGTCAAGGGTTTAAAATTTCAAGAGTTGGAAGTGGTGTCGGTCATTTTCCCTCAAAGTCCACAACTCTAACAGAGCTTGCAGAGTCACGAGTCGGGCTGATTTTGGGGTAAAGGAGTTGGAGTGGAAGGCTCTTAAATTCCCAGAGTCCGTCATTTTTCCTCCGACTCTGCAGCCCTGGTTATAAAATGCCAAATTTTATTACTGTTGTTTTCTGTGACTAGCTAACACTAACATCTTACATTGTTGGTGTTTAGAGTAACTGTGTGCATTTTTTAATATATTGTGTGTTTGCCAGATGGTTAACTACAAAATAATCCTATAAATGTAAGACTGATAAATTTAATTTGAATAAATAAATAAACTTATTGATGATTAAAGTTGAGTAACATAGAGTGTGACCATCAATTTATTATTTTGAGCTTTTTTTCTTCCAGAATTTTCTTTGCTTTCCTGCAAAATCTAGTCGTAAGAATCTATCCGCTTCTCTCGGCAATGTACCAAAGGGGCTAAAAGCTGAACCAAATCTATAAATTCAGAAACTCTCTCCCGGATCATTCAAATCCGTGTTGGGCCAAATTTCTTCATAAAAAGCCAAAACATCACTTTGTATGTATTTTAACACTTTCTTAATGTCTGTAATCTTTTTGAGAATTATGGCAATTTTAGAAAATGCTTTCTTTATTAGCAATCGGGCCACTATTAAGTTTTTTTTTTTCTTCGGCAAAGCAAATGGTAATTTGCTTAAATCATTTAATGGAGATACTTTAACTACCTGGTGTCTAGCTTTTACACGCAAAAGAGGATAATTAATTAGTAAGCTACTGTCTTTAAGCCTGGGTTAAAGCAGAACTACATGCAACATACCAACAGTTCAGTTATCACAATCCATTAACAATTTCATTTGAAGCCCCTTTTTTTCCCTCTTCTCTCTACCCTACTTTTTTTTTATTTGTTGAAGTTTATAATCCCTGAGTACAATAATTAATGGAAAGAACATATTTTTAATAAATTAATACATAAATACTGCATCTGGATTTTGGCAGAAAATATTTTACCAGTTACTTAATGCACTTTATACATTTTCAAATCATTAGCTTCTTTTTAGTGGTGATTAACATTTTTAAAAAACCACTTTTTTTTCTTCATTTAGCCGCCTTGTGACTTGCGACAAAAGTAATTTTGCTCTTTATCTACATCACTTTATTTTTGAGAAACAAAAAACACACTTAATTGTCTATCCATTTCTGCTTTTTATTACTTTCTTCTACATCTAATCTATAGAAGAAAGCATTGGATTTGTGCAAATTTTCGATTTTTGAAGGAATTGAACGTTTTGAGATGTGCTGAGTCCATTTCAACAAATTTTTCTTTCTTTTATATCTAATGTATAGAAGAAAGTATTGGATTCGTGCATATTTTCGAATTTCGAATTTTGACAGATGCGAACGTTTTGAGGTGTGCTAAGTCCATTTCGACCATTTTTGGAAAATGTGTCTGTCAGTGTGCGTGTGTGTCAAGCATGTCTGTAACCAGTTTTTTGTGACCGCTCTACAGCAAAAACTACCGCATGAAATCGAACGAAATTTGGTACACGTATGTGCCCCTATGTGAACTTGTGCCATTGGTTTTTGGTGTGAATTCCTCCAAGGGGGGTGGAGCAATGGGACGTTTCGTGAGTTATGCATGCTTGCTATTCCCCAAGAAGTAACAGGCAGAATCAAACAAAATTTGGTCCATATGTTGCCCCTAACAAGAACAGGAGCTGATTCAATTTTAGTGTCAATATCTCAAAAGGGGGGCTATAGAACGTTTTTTGTCATCGATTGTGACTACTGTATCTCAAGAAATAATGAACGGAATCAAACAAAAATTTATCGACAAGTTTCCCTTAGAGGGTATAAGAGCCGATTCTATTTTGGTGTCAACAGCTGAAAAGGGGGTGATGCAATCGCACATTCTTTTTCTCCATTGTGAGTGCCATATCTCAAGAAGTAATCTATGTTCTGGATGAAATTAGGAATAAATGTGAATCTATATGTAAACAGGCGTTGGTTCAATTTTGGTGTCAATTGCTCCATGGGAGGCTGATTTTTTTAAAAAAATTTTTGAGTGAATAAAAATAGCTTTATAACTGCAATAATAAGAAAGAGAAATTGTAATAGACTGTCGTCCGCGTATTTCGCGTGATTTTCTTTGATAAAAAATGACCAGAAAATCACAAAAATTCAAACTTTTAAACTGTTGCCATCTTGTGTTTGTTAACAAATAAATGTTTGAAATTATTTTAAGCAAGGCTTTTAAAATAATTTTCAATTTTCATTCTTTGGTTTGCTTTTGAGATAAATCGGGAATTGGAACGGTTGTCAAGTTTTGGCATATGTAATTTTGTTTTTGGTGGGAATACTGCTTCCTCATTAAGCATGGGGGGGAATCAGAATTATTAAAAAAGATATAGAAGAAAGTTTCGTGATGGCCACAACATACTAGTTGGAAAATGTATGTCTGTCTGTGTATGTCCGTGTGTCACGTAAGTGTGTGACCAGTTTTTTGTGGCTGCTCTACAGCAAAAACTACTGCATGAAATCGAACGTAATTTGGTACACATGTGCCCCAATGTGAACTTGTGCCCAATGGTTTTTGGCTCGAATTCCTCCAAGGGGGGTGGAGCAATGGGACGTTTCTTGAGTTATGCATGCCTGCTATTCCACCAGAAGTAACAGGTGGAATCAAACAAAATTTGGTCCATATGTTGCCCCTAACAAAAAACAGGTGCTGATTGAATTTTGCTGTCAATATCTCAAACGGGGGTTGAGCTATAGAACGTTTTTTGTTATCAATTGTGACTGCTGTATCTTAAGAAATAATGAACGGAATCAAACAAAAATTTATCAACAAGTTTCCCTTAGAGGGTATAAAAACCGATTCTATTTTGGTGTCAACAGCGGAAAAGGGGGGTGATGCAATCGCACGTTCTTTTTCTCCATTGCGAGTGCCATATCGCAAGAAGTAATGCTACGTTCTGGATGAAATTTGGAATAAATGTGAATCCATACGTAAACAGGCATTGGTTCAATTTTGGCACCAATTGCTCCAAGAGGTGCTGGTATTTTTTTTTTTTTTTGAATAAAAATAGCTTTATTAATGCAACAATAAGAAAGATAAATCGTAATAGACTGTCGTCTGCATATTTCTCGTGATTTTAATTGTATGGAAATGATTGGAAATATTATCTCAATAATTTAAAATTTTTAACTGTTGCCATCTTATGTTTGTTAACAATTAAAATATTTGTAATTAATTCAAGCAAGGCTTTTAAAGTAACTTTCAATTTTCACTCTTTGCTTTGCTTTTGCAATAATTCAGACATTGGGACGGTTGTCAAGGTTTGACGTGTGTAATTCTGTTTTCGTTGGGAATATTACTTCCTCATCAAGCATGGGGAGGGATCAGAATTATGAGAAAAATATAGAAGAAAGTTTTGTGATGGCCACAACATACTAGTTATAATTCTCCCCCCCACCCCCCATTTCCTCAATTTAAAGTAATTCCAGCAAAAAATTCATTTAAATAACTACTTTTTTTCTGTTAAATCTCATCATCTTTTATATGACTTTGCGGAAAATCAGCTTTCATGAGATGCATGAATGTTTTTCTTATTCAGAGTGAGCTGCATTTTACAGTGATATAACAGTCAGCTTTGCTTTCAGAAAAAAAAATTCTCATTAATGATGCACTAAACTTTTCAAGTTTTTGTGGATTCAGAAACATGCCCTATCAAGTTGAGTTCAAATAAATATTCAACTTTTAAGCATTATATTCAATATAATATGAAATTTTATTTCATGAGAAAATTTAAATCAATATTTTTAAACATTATTCAGTTAGCATTTCATAAAAGTAGTCATATTCAGTCTTACCTCCAAAGTTGTTCTGTATGATTTTAATAGAAGTTGAATTCTGTCTCTCAAAAATCTTAAAGCTCTATGGTTTAGGTCTGAATTTTTTTCTAAAACAGTGTGTATGTTGTCTGCTTCACTTATAGCATGTTGCAGCTCATCTAAAATTTCAAAACATGGTAATATATAATCAAAGTATAAATCCACTAATGTATTTACTAAGCATTCAAATAGAATACTGCCCCCTTTACCATGAAGGGTATACTTCAAAAAGTTATGAGCATTGTCATAAATATTTCTGTAACATCACTTCTTACTATTAAACTTTTGATCCTAGCAATAAATAATTTCTTTAAACAGTAACCCCTTGTTATATCGCTCTTTTCGGGGGACAAAAATAAAAAAGCGTGATACATCCGAAAGCACGATATAACCAAAGTCATAAAAAATACCAGCCAAACATACCATATAACATACAAGTAAATTGGCATTTGTTCCTTTTGACATGATTTTCAAACCGTTTTGATGTAATTTATGAATGTACTATCACATGTATTCATATTTAAACATGATTGAAATTCAATTAAATTTCCAGTGTCAGAAAGGTACAAGCATCAAACGGCGAATGAAGAATTTTTCTTAGCTACCGTGAGATAAGAATGTACATGTTTAATTCAAAACATGTATTTAAATAGATATTGAATAGTTCATTTTAAATAAACATAAGTTTGCTTCAAAACTTCATTGCATGTTCTTTAGTTTTATTTTATTAATTGGGCATTTTTTTCATGGTATTTGTGAACTAAAAAATACTATTACTAAAAAAAAAATACATCAACATTTTTTTAATGTCATTCAGGTGAAAAAAAAAAGAAAAAAAAAACACTTACCTGATTTCATAACTATTATCTTTAAAAACAATAATAGTCTTTCACTAATATATTTTTCTTTACTGATTCGAAAAGCATCATTCCTAAAATAAAAACCAATTTTACAGTGCTACATTTTTTACACACACACAAAAAAAAGGCATAAAAAGAATATCAATTAAATGGAAAAAAAATCATAAATTGTTTGTATTGTGTACTTTATGGTTCTGTTTTCAACCTTCAAATTCTAAAAATTTTAACCCTCTACTGCTCACATTACTGTGAAGACACATCAAAGTTCACTATTATATTTCCCTACAGGAGCATCAATCCTCTGTTTACCAGTGTGACTTAAGTGTTGCAATATTGCTTGCTTTACATTAATGTTATTGGTACTAACACAAGTCAATATTTCAGTCACAGAGTCACACACCTCTTTTGAAAATTCAAAAATGTTAAAAACAAAAATCCACTTTATGTGTGTTAAATACAATACTCCTTAACATTATACGCATATATTTTTTTCTATGGGATATAACTATTTTGGCAGCAAAAGGTTAAAAAAACAAAAAATAAATCTATGTTTAATCCTTAAAAAAGAAATTAAAGAAATTACTAAGTAAATTAATGCTAACCCATTGATGCTGGTTGGTACAAAAATATACCAACCGGGAAAAAAAATTATAATTCGTCCTTACATGATGCTATCACCCCAATAGCTGTACATTTTACATAGTAAATAATCACAGAAAGGAGAAAAAAATATGTTTACTGTATCTTTGTTAAAAACGGTCGTAACAGTAGGCTTAAAACTTGAATAAATCATAACTCCAAAAGCATTCATCTTCCGTCAAAAAGTAAAATGCAAGTTTTGCATGTATTTTAGTAATTTCAAAAAGGTTTTAAAATTGTACCATAATTGTAACAGTGTATTTGATTCAGATATACTTTTAAAAAGATGTTTTTATCTTTGTTTCGTGTTATGAATTCTCTTTTACTTTCAATGGTAGAAAATTGTACCAACCGGCGAATATGTAGTCAATGTCTTGCTTCGGGCAAAGTGTTTGATCTAAAATTTGTACAAATAAGTGATATTTTTAAAAGATTTTTAAGTATTTTAGTATTATTGTTAATTTATTATGGACGGTATGGACGCAAAAAGCTGATAAGAGGAAATTCGATTTGATTTGAATATAAGCTGTGGGTGTTATTTTCGTAATACGGACTTTTATTTTTTTTCGGTACCATATTGCGTCACCTAGACGAATTGGTAAAGCATAAAATATTAGTATTGATATAGTATTTGTATAGTATATTGGTATAGTATGGAAAAATAAGAACCTAAGTACCAGAGGAAACGCATGCCATTATGGGCAATTTTTTACTTTTATTACTGTGCTAAATGATATTCTTTCAACTTATACATTGAAAGAGTATACAAATGTATGTTCCATTGGGTTCAAGACATGAAATGAAGAAACACACACACACAATCAACCAAGAATAGCGTGTGGTAATGCTGCTATAAAGATGATGCTGTAAAATGGAACGGCAGTACTGCAGTAGCAATTACAAGCAATGAAGTATTCAGGACATGGTGTGAATCAAACAGTAAATGAGATGCTTTTGAGAAAAATAATTTTATTATTCCAATATCGTAGTAATTGAAACAGATAACAAGTGTATTGTCGGATAGACCTTTTTGATCCGTAGAAGAATACGGTATTAGAAATTGTTGCAAAAAAAAAAAAAAAAAAATGTGGTGGTCACTTTTTTTGGGGGGCAATTTGTGCAAAGTGCTGTAAAAGAATGGCGAATGTTTCAGACTTTTTGAAATGAAGATTCGCTATTCATTTCGAGAAGATTGTGATGCATAAATTTTCGGTTAAAAATATATTCAGTTCGAAATTTTACTACATTTTTAGTATCGATTTTTTCAAGTTCATATTTCATAAAATTTTGTTTTACAAAATGAACACATTTCTTTTTTCTTTTGAAATAAATGAAATTGTAATGAGAAAACTCTTTTATGTAAGCGTAAGTAATATTCTACAATTATAAATAATTATAATTGGTAATCAATGCAATTATTGCAATCAAACAATAAATGCAAAATTTGCAAACAAAATGTGATCACACCATACAAACGCCGGTTGGTAGAAAAATCTACCATAAAAATAAAAATAGAAAATTTAACGGGAAAAATTAAATTTGTATATAATGCACTTACTAGTCATAAAATAAATAAATACTAATAAAATTATCATAGTTTATTGTTTTTTTTCGAAACCGGCATTAATGGGTTAAGTATGAAGACAGAGTAAACATTTTTCACTAAAGAAAAATCAATTGTTGGAAAGGTTAAACATAACAGTAATTCTCACACAGAATCAACTACTTCCTGATTCAAAGAGATTAGAAGAAAAAGAAAAACTCTATTAAAAATATCTATTAATAAAAAAAAAAGATAAAGAAATTTTGAATGCTAAATTTCCTTTTCCAATTTAATTATGTAAAAACCCTTATTATATATCTCCCTTCATTGCAGTTATATACTTCAATGTCATTTTTTCTCACTTTTCCTTTTGTAAATAACTGATGCTAGTTTTTAATTAGATCTATGTCTGTAGAATACATCACATCAATCATTCCCTTACTCACTGAATTTATTAATAACACTAGAGGCCCGTCCTGACCTAGTTCGGGTTAAAAATACTATCTATCTTAAATGGAATATTATAAAGGTACTATTTAATTTGAAGCAATATTTTTTTCTTTCATTTTTATGAGTTTTGAAACAAATTGAATTACATCATTTCCAGATCAAGAGAGACCAACATATAATTCCCACTGATGTCCACATTTTTCCTGTATGTAACGTTGCACTAGGTATCGTATAGTTGTACGTTTGATGATGTAAATGGCATAAGAAATTTTCATTGGATATTGTAATTGCTTAAATTGGAAAAGAAAATATATGGGGACCATGGGGATGCAACAGTAAGAGCAATCATATTATTCCGTAGTGAATTACATTGGGGTTGAATTCCACTGAAGAGATTAGACAAATTATAGTTGCGCAATAAAATTAGTAAGATATCGCCTTTAATTTTAGAAGCATGAAGAGAAGTCCAGAGGATTACCCTATTAAAGAAATTCTCCCAATTGTCCATTATTTCTTGTTAAAAATACGGAGTGTTTCTGTAGGAGATATTCAAAGTAGTTTTAATGTGAAATGGTCAGTTTTTTTACTTCTAATTAAATTCCCTGCAGTTCCGTAAAATAAACATCGCAGAAGCCTGTTGGTTGATTTTTAAAAGTGCTGAATTTATTATTTTTTTCCAGTTCCACGGGGTATGCCGATCAACATTAATTTACGTTCCTGGTTTTCATGTGATAATCATGTTTCAATAGAACTTTTTCGTTGATTCTCTGCGGCGGCAGCAAACAAAAGTCCCCTGTTGAGTGTCCGCTTCATTCACAAATTTTGCCTTTAATTTTTATATTTCTTGACATTGAACGACAATCAAAGTATTTCTGCTAACCCTCTCCACGCAATATGTCGTCAAAGAGATATTTTTTAAATGTTTGCCATAAAGCAATAGGGTTTAAAAGTTGACATAAAAGTTAAAATAGTTGTAAACAATTATCTGAGTTTAGGAGCAGAGTCAGAAAATTACACATATAAGTTTCCAAGGTATGTCGGCGTCTATAAGACCGAGTTCTTTATATGCTGCTTGATTGGCTGGCAGGATCTTTAACTGTTAATCGACTTTGTAAATATGTAGGACCACGAAAATATTACAAATGAATTCTTAGGTGACCAAATTCAGATTAGCTATTAGAATGAATATTGTACATTCTACTAAGAGGTGAGTTTTTCTCAAGCTAGGGATGTCTTTTAAAAGGTTGTTCTTGTTTCCATCAGGAAACTTGCTTTTTCCATATGCCTCCATTTAAAAATTTTTTTTTTGCATTTTCCTTTTGATAGGCTATTTGTGAGCTATATTAGTTTACTATTAGTTAACTATATGAAGGGCCACGGGGAAGAATGATCATAGTCCACCATGCTCAAATTTTCCTCATTATGTTTTTGAGCTTGAAATCTCGAATCGTATCCAAGTTAGCCTCATTCTTCCATGTTAAAACTCACTCACTACGATGATTCCTGCCTGTATAATATTTCTCTTGAATACTGTCTGTAATAATCTACGTGTTCCTATAGGTTAACCAGAGTTTTTTAGGAAAATGGAATTTGACCCCGTACCCCTTCATATCCTTTGGACCCCGTAGCCCTTCATATCGTTTTTAAATGCTTAAATAAAGTCATCATGAAGAATAGTTCCACAAATAATTTTTATTTATTTTTTCCTCTTTGTCAAATACTTTCCTCTCCACTGTTTTTTGTTCATTGTTGTTTTAACTCTTAAATTTGAAAGTAGGGTAATTGTGTGCAATTACCCTTTCAGTTACTAATTTTCTAAACTAAATGTACTAATGCATGCAAAATTACAGCTTTCAGAAACACGGATTATTATCATCTATCTACACTAATTGAATTCAATAACTAATTCTTCCGCAGCGAATCGCAGTTTTATTTCATTTCACTAAATTTTGATGCGCTAACATTATGTGACCCTAAACGGTTTTCAATGTGCTAGGCTAATATAATGCGACAAACCCGATCTTCTGCATCCTCAAATACCGGAAAAAGTTTTGGTGGTTCTCCTGGTGGCATTGTGAGATCTTTATCTTTTTCACATGTGCCCATCCCTCAGTTTTCAGTTTAAAAGAGAACCGTCAACCTTTTTGTCATTGCGGATGCAGAGCAAACGTGGTTCGTTTTTACGTATAAATAAGAATTAAACAGCACAAAACACAAACTGGTAGAGAAGAGAACTTATTAGTTTTAAAAAATAGTATAAAGACATATAAGCATATTTTATAGCCTATGTCACTCAGTAAGAATGCACCTTTCATGTAGTGAAGGAATTTTTCAAATAGTTGCAGTGGTTCCGCAGATTACCTTGAACATATAAACACACAAAAATCTGGTCTCTCTCTTTATAATATTAGTATAGATTATGCAGCTCTACTTCTCTTTAAATTAATTTTTTTCTTTTCCTCCTCACCCCAAATATAATTTAAACTTTCAGACCATCATTTTGTTTTTTTCTTAAATTTAATTATTCTTGAAATTGTGCATTCATTTTACTAAAATGAAACAGCTGTTTTACTATTTCAAATCTTCCTTTATAATGAACTCATACGAAGAATTTTTACGCAAGATAAACAAAATATGATCTTATCAAAAATTAAATATGGACACATGTATATAAACAGTTCTTAAGATTTTGATGTAAAACTTCTCATTTGTTAATCATTTAAACTGTGACTGTAAATTGTATTTCTAAATTTTTTATTGTAATAAACACATCCTGCAGTGATAATTGAAGTATCAATAACAAGCATGAGAGGGCAATTAAGTCTGAAAATATACACAACATTTTGCACAGAAAAGAAAAAGTGAAGTCATATTTTGTTCAAAAAAACATACAAAATATAGGCATACTTCTTAGCAATAAAAATTTAATGATGCAGCCTTCTGAAGGTCAACATAAATGCTTGTTAAAAGAATTGTACCACAGCTAATTCCTGATAACAGACCATCATTCTGGAAATGAAGCAGTCGCGAGACGAAGATTCTTTTCAAAAAACTAGCAGAACTTAAGATGGGTGAATTCAAAGTACAATATTGCTTGGTATGATTTTATGTTTATAAAAAGAGAAAAAATTGGGCCATAGTTATAAGTTTTAAATGATTAAAAGTCTGAGGTTTGCTTAAAAATTTTTAAAACAGTCTGAGGTACAGACATGAGTCTAAAAAATCCTTTTAACTAAAATTTGGTTTTACTAAATTGGTAATTAAATTTCAATTCTGGAAGTGGCAGATTTCTTGGAAAAGTAGGAATTGAACAGCAAAAAAGTTTTTAAATAGTTCTATGGGGAAAAATTAAGCAATGTGATGACATGATGACAATATAGTTGAACATTTAAAGGTTTGTTGAAACATCAAAGTCCAAAGGTGGTTAGATTGTTTAGGCTGATAAAATCTTTGAAGCACATTTTTAAGTAACAATCAAAACTACGTATAGGAGCTTCCTGATAAATTTGAACTATTAAGGTAATTTAATGTTTACTTCTTTGTTGTAATATAGCTGAATCAGATAAGTAAAAACTTTTGCAACACATTATGTATTTTGTAGTAAGTTATCGCCCTAAGCCAGGGCTAAGGCAGAAATACTTAAAATACACCACCAGTTCAGTTATTTGTGCTAATTCTACATTAGCTACCAGTTTGTTTGGCTCTCTTAAGAGGTTTTTCTCCTCCAGCTCATGTGGTTCCTATTCCGGGCTGATGAGTGCTAAAAAGGACGAAACTGCAGTCCTCGGATGGAATAACTGAGCTGGTAGTGTATTTTAAGAAAGATGTAGCCTGCAGACACATACTGCCATGAGAAGGTAAAAGGTTGTATCTGAAACTTTTTTTTTTTTGCACTTTTGTCGCCCACTGTATTTTAGCTTTATTGCACAAGCTTGTTCCTTTGGTTTGAGCTGAAAACAAAGCACAAAAAAATGTCAAATTCCCACATTTCTCTATTTTTAGTATAGCCTCCAAAACTCATCTCTTCAAATATCTCAAAAACTCACTTCTGTAGATACTGCCCTTTATCATCCCATGGCAGTATACATGTCAACAAGCTTGCATTTTTCTAGTCTGAAATACAACATGCTAATAGGGAGCATTCAGCGCCTCCTCTTTATCCCTTATTTCCAACAGCCATGTAAGGGACACATACATACTAGTTAAACTGGGTTCCAAGTTTGTGATCATCAAACTACTACTGCATAAGATTAGAATAGAAAATATTTGTTGTAAGTTATTAAAGGATGTTATGCTTTTACAATTTTTTTTTTTTTTTTTTTTTGGTAAGCTGGCAGTAAACAATAGATATTATAAACTTTTACTTCATTTAAGACATAGCACATAAACGTAAAAAAGTATAGGAAGCAAATATTTATAACAGGAATAAAAGAATATGCGAATCTTGTTTTGTGCAGCTTAAAGCCTGCCTTCTGCATTATCGTAATAAAAAAATATTTCCGGGAAGCATTTTCTAGTTTAATCCCCAAAATAATTATTGTAAGATGTTAAAGGATATTGTGCTTTTACAAAAAAAAAAAATCTGTAAACCGGTGGTTGATAATAGATTAAAAACTTCTTTTTAAACAGACTTACAATGAAATACTTACAATGGAAAATTCAATGGTTTTGTTGCACAAATCATTTCTAAGAGAATAGAGAGGATCACTTTTGCTTATTCCTATATTAATAAAAACAAGGTTTGAAGCTTTTCACTTTAAAATCTTTTTATTTGAGTATGATCATGAAATTTTTAACATACCTAACTTAATTTCAAGGGCATCATTCTCATTCTCTGGGTATACAAAAGCATTGTGTACAAAATATTCACCGTTTGTTCTAGCACCATAAAACATGCAAACCTAAAAACGAATCTGTACATGATTTAAAATTATTTACATCCACACAGCACTCTCATATATACAGCATGTCCTTGATTAACTTGCAACACCTCCATTTTTGCATCCATTAGAGATCTAGATGCATACTTCCAATTGCAAAAATGGAAGTAAAAAGAGGCGCAGAGTTAAAATATCAAAAGTTTGAAGCAAAAAAAAAAGCGAAAAATTACGAAAGCTGACATTTTATACGAACTCCGGATCTTCCAAATTATATCGAGAGAAATAATATCCATTGAAAAACAATTCCAACACAAAATGTTTGACAGTCCGACAAATATACATGAGATATGAAATGCAGCATTTAGTGACTTACACCACTTCCCACTTGCAGTCAATAACACCTTTTGGGGAGAACTGCATAGGTTTAAAATTATATGTGAGCATAGATAGTGGTTGTTGATTTTTTTTTGTCAAATTTTTACGAGTTTCTACAGTGTATTTTTTATATCTCATAGCATAATACTTAAATTATTTTTTCAATAGCAATCTATATTAACATTATAGAGAGAGGGTGGATTTTTGTGTGTTTATATGTTCGAGGTAATCTCCGGAACCACTGCACCTATTTGAAAAATTTCTTCACTATATGAAAGGTGCTTTCTTACCGAGTAACATAGGCTATAATTCGAAAAAAAAAGGGGTGAATTATTACTTGCACATATTAATATTATGTATCGTTGAAAAGGGTAGAATTTTCTGCGTTCCAAACAATTTGTTTCAATGCTCTTAACTTAATTATAGCGGGAGTAACTTGCGTTTTTATCTCGAACTTTTTTAGGCTTAGCTGAAATTTAGGCACTACTTTCTTCATTAAATCTATCAATAAAAAGTGAAGGAATTGTCCCACAGTTCTCTTTTTGGCACCGTTGGAAAAAGTGACATTTTTTACTCCAGCTCTCTCTCGACCTATGGTTGAAAAAATTAGCTTCTATCTTCAAAGGAAAAAAAGTTACAAGCGTTTTTAAATCAATTTCGAAATATGTCATTTTGATTCAAGTTGTTAACCATTTTATTTTCGCGTTTCCACGGTTACACTTTTTGAATCCATTGTTTATTTCCTCATTTTGCATTTATTTCTCAAACTTATTTTATTTCATATTTCCATAGTTACGCTTTTAAAATCCATCTTTTGCATCTTAATTTCTTAAAAGTATTTTGATTCGCAACTGCAATAAACTATATTGAGCACTGCAGCCACTGTCTAAAGGCGGATGAAAAAGGCAAAACAAACAAATGCCTAACTTATAACTTGCTTTGACGCTTTGTGAATGACAGTAATTTTTCATCATGTTTGTGGTAAGTTTTCTTTTCTATTCTTCTGAAATTACATTACACCACAAACTGTCTTAAGCCGGTAATTTACCCCAAAGAAAACATGTGGAATGGAATGTTTTACCTTTTTCGGTAGTATTGTTAATCACCTCAAGGTTACGTATTCGAGCTCTGGGAGTTGCGAATATCTGTCGTCATTGTTTGGAAGGGTAATTTTGCATGGTGTTTTTTTTTTTTTAATTATTTAAGCTTGATTGTTGAACATATGTCACTTGACACAATTTTTTATTCTCAAGGTAGACCGGGCAAAGCCGGGTACCGCAGCTTTTAATATATAAAGAATTGAAAGCTACTGTTAATGTGATTTTATACCTTTTTGTTTGTTTGGCGAAACATTTATTATTGCCAAAGAAAAAACATCCGCTTCACTCGCAAAAGGGCTGGGTTCCGTTAGCGTGGTCGCTTGGCGCATTAGGCGCTGAACAATTCAATCTAGGATTATTGTTTTAAGGCAACCGTTAATGTAATTCATTGTTTTGGCATTTTGTTTTGAAAGAAAAGAAACTTTTTATTTGTTTTTATCTAAGTGAAATGTATGACATTTTTTTTCGTTAGATGGATCGATTATGATAGCGTGGTTGCTGGGCAAGTTTTGCGATAAACAATAGAGCTGCGGAATTATTTTTACATATGAAAAATATTATTTGATGTTTTTTTTTTTTGTTTATTTGGTGAAATATTTTAAATTGCAGTAAAAACCGCTTCACTCACTAAATAGAGTTTTAAAGCAACTGTAAATCTAATTTAATGATTTGACGAAAAGTTTTAAATTCCAAAAAAACTTGAATAGTTTTTTTTTTTTTGAAAAGGTGTGTACGTATTTTATACAAAGAAAAATGATTTATTTCACATCAGAGGGGGAGGGGGGTGTCAATTTTTTTTTTATTCAACGGACTTCCATTAAATTTTTAGCACGGGCATTGCTGTGCGGGTACTGCTAGTATAAAATATAAATATTTTGTTCTTTTTACTTTGAGAACCTGCCATTTTTCTCAAAAGGCAAAAAATTCCAATCTCATCTTCTGCACGGTATCTTAAAACTTTGAACTCGAATATATTCTGGAGTTTTGGTTGCACAACTGTCAAGTTTTTTGTGATGGTGATATTTTTCAATGAAGACTACTTCCCTAAACATAAGCTAGGAAACCAAGGACCCGCATAAAAAATTTATTTTTTGACGCAATTTTCTTTTGCTTCAAACTTTCAATACCTTAACTCTGCATCTGATTTTGACTATTTTAGCTATTGGAAGTATGCATCTATGACTAACTATTGCAAAAATAGAGGTGTTACAGGTTAAACGAGGACATGATGCATATATATAGATTATACATATTTGCGGTGAATCCAAAATTGAAGGGCTGATTTAATTTGGAACAACAATGCACAATAAAAATACAATATTCAAAGTGTTCCTATTTCTATGCCATAGAAATTTTATCGAGCTTTTCTTGGCCTATTTGCAATGGATCAAGTATGGAAAGTTGGTGGAGGAAAGAATCGGCACTGGATTTGGAAGTACTAAAGTTTCAAGGTACATTTTTTTAATCAACTGTAGCAGAAGAAATGAATTAAATTTTTTCTTTAAAATTTGGAAAATAAAAAGGGCATATAATTTTTTCTATGAGGGAGTGAAAAAACATTAATGTGGTACAAAAAGCATTAAATGCAGTGAAAATAGAGACGCTGAAAAAAATTATGTCCAGACGTAATTGCTTTTTCACACAAGTTAAAATTAATATCAACAAGCTTGATAAAATGCATTTTAAGAATTTTTAATTTGAACATGCATTTAAAATAATTAAACAAATGTCAGGGTTGTACAGAGGCGGAGGGGGTAAAAACATTATTACACCCTGAACATTGATACATTTTAATTCTTCTCCTTCTTTTCACATAAAAACAAGAAAATTGAAAATTTTTTCTAAGTCATTTAAAAACTTGCTATACATTTTAAATTTCAATTTTTTTTAATGTTTATGAAAAAATATAACACCTCCCCTCCAACATAATAACATACCCCCCCCCCTTTCCCAAATCCAAAAAAAACAGAATAAAAAAATACATGGAAGCAAAGAAAAAGGCTTAACAAATAGAATATCATCAGCCAATTTATGCACACATTATTAAATGTGTGCATAAATTGGCAATACACCTATGTCGAATGTTAATTAATGACAAGCAGAAAATGGGATTCTTTAAACCCAAAGTCCATGTGGGCAACATATTTGAAAATTTGTGTTGCAATAATTCTAGTTTTATCTACTTTATCCGTTTCTCAATAAATTTTGACTAACCATCAAAAATGAGAAGTTAGGAAATAGGCAGCAGTTAAATGCTATTTCTAACAAGTTTAATGCCACTGTACTTTTTGATCATTTTAACCTTGCCTCTTCTTCCAGTTTAAAAGGTAATAATAAACTAAGATGCAATAAAAAAATAAACTGCCATATAAATAATTTTACACTAAAAAAGCATAACTGAATTATGAAATTTTAATGATGCGTCATTACTGATTATAACGCTTTTATGCCCCCAGTACCAGTTATATAAGCTAACTTTGTGCAATTTTTGTGGCAAGAAAGGGCATTAAAGTTGGATTTTAAATCAATAGTTAGTACGTTTTTCTAAAATTTTGAGTTGTGTCACTTTCTTTGTCGGAGTGGGATATCTTCATTATTTCAAATAGGGACTTGAAAAATGCTAGGGAAGTACAATAAAAGTCTAAATTACATTTTTAAAATTACATTTATAATCATAAACAACGGCAATAATAATTTAAAAAAATAATTACTTACTTCATCTCCAGTTGAAAAGGCTTTGCAAGAGTAAGACACTAAAGAATCCTTTTCCAAATTAAAATCGGTGGACAGCTAAAAATTAAAACAATCATTTCATTCAAGAGAAGGGAAAACACACAAAAGAAAACCTAATTAGCATTAAAAAAAAACTTGGGTAAAATGTTTTCAATTCAAATGTAAAAATAACGATCAATCACTATATTTTACTACATTAACAACAGAGTAGGTTTATTTATGACATACTTTATTATTATTGCTTAAACTGTTTTAAAATACATACATATATTAAATTATTACTATGTTAAAAAAAATTTCTATAAAAATCTCTTTATGTTGCTTTATATTATTCAATATAAGAGTATCAATTACACATGGATGCAATTTATAATCAAATTTCTGGTGAGTTAGATTTTTGAGCTGTTTTAGAATAAAACAGACATTTCAGAACTGTAGTTTTTTTTCCCTCTACACCTCAAGGGAATGTGACCCATATGACCACTTCCCTCAGGAGAACATGTATTGTAAGAAGTCCCACTGCTCTCCTATTGGCTGATATACACTTTTCATTGAAATAAAGTCTTTCTTTCACAAAATATTATCATAATTATTTGTGACCAATTTTAGTTCACTTTATTGTAAGGCACAGCAAAATACAATCGCGATTTTTGCATTGAGTTCGTTTTAGAGTTTGCAATATTTCTTCTATTTCTTTGCAATTGCCAATCATAATTCAGTTGAAGGCAGTGGCTGTTTAGTATTTTCACCTAAAACAAATTCCAGGAAAACAAAGAGGAAGACAGTGCTTAAAAAAATCGGAGGCAATCCTTTGATACATTATGGCAGAATTGTTCTTAAAAGTCACTTTTGAGTATTAATTTTATTTTAAATGAAAAATAGTTTCACATAACAAAGTTTATCATATGTATTATTTGAAAACAATTTTACAATGATAATCATAGAAAATAAGAGGAAAAATAACTGATTTATTTTATTTCATAACATTTTTTTTAAATTCTTGAGTTGTTTTTCTTTTTTTCTTTTCATATTTTTTTCAAGTATACAAATACTACACCCTATATATTTTACTCATTAAAAATATATAAGATTTTCTGCTTAAAATTTGAGGGACTTTTTCACCGAAAGCCCCGAATTTTCCTTGATGGGTCCCTGGGACCCAGGTTAAGGAAAGGTTGAGTGCGAACACTGTTATTTATGCACTACAACTTATTTTGTTTTCACTTTTTGAAAGCAAGAAGTTTGGAATGTAACTAATTTTTCATTGAGCTTCTTAATTGAATATTAATGCTACAAGTTAAAGACAGAAAAGAAATGTTTTAAATTTTAAATAAAAAGAAATATTGATTATTGAACAGTGCACCAAAATAAACAACTAACTTTTCCACCAATATGATTGCACATGTCAAACAGAGGTACCAAAGCTGTAACTTTCTGCCGACCATCAGGAGAGGGCACAAAATTTTGCCTTGTCATAACTGTTGAAACAGCCCACCTACATTTAAAAAAATATATAAATTTTTCATTAATTTTCTCCTTTAATTTGCTGATCATAAACCCCTTTTTTATGGGGTTGATACAACATTTGTGAATGAAAAAGAACTCAATTTTTGTAATCATTCTAATTGTATAAGTAATGTAATTAACCTTCTTATTATCCTGCATTCTCATATTAGGTTTCTACTTCTCAGGTGTTTTGAAAATAAAATATTGCTATAAAGCAATATTTTATTTTCAAAACGCCTGCATTTTTTGGGGCCGGGGAGGGCTGATTAACACTATTTAATCACATAAAATATATTTGAAGATCTAAAACAAGTACCGTAAAGCCTGTAAAGTTGACCACCGTTGTAAGTTGATTACCTGTCTATGTTGACCACCAATATGCACCAATTTTGGTTCAGAATCATATAACAAACATTTTGTAAGTTGACCAACTGTCTAAGTTGACCACTAAAGTTAGTGTACCTCAAGTGGTCAACTTACACAGGTTTCTCTGTACAAGAATTAGCCTTAATGGATGCCAATGTCATATTGTTGACCAGTTGGTGCTATTGATTTGATGAGAAAAATTACACAATTAGTTGAACTGCTTAAAATTTTTTTTTCTTTTTTTGTTTGTTTATTTAAGAAAACACTTTTTTGTTTTTTCATCTTTACCTATTACATATACGTTTAAGACATTTAAAAAAATCTAAAAAAACTGAAAAGAATAAATTAGACCTCATAAGATACTCATAAAATAAAGAATGAAGGATGACTTAAAAAAAAGAAGAGAAGAAGATTAACAACATCATTTTTTAGCTTTTGACAAGGTAAACATTCATTAATCTCTCTCTCTCTGCCCCCCCCCCCAATTATATTCTCATAAATCAATCAACACTGGATTAAACAAACTTTTTTCTCTCCCATAAACTCTGTTTAAGTAGAATGCAGAATGTCCAATTAACTTGCATATTTTATCACAAATAAATGCTACCAAAGTGGTGAATTGACTCTAGTGTTGATTCTCTGAAAAGGTTGTAACAAAGAAAATATTACTACTAATAAAAGTGTGTAAGAAAGTTTTACACCCCTGTTAATTTAGTTAGCCTAATTACCAGCACTACCTAGCCTCCGGGCTAAAAGTAGTGCAGAAATACAGAAAATTTGACTGAGATTTAAGAACCTATGGCTAAACAAAAAGCTGCAGTGTCTCCTTGTAATATAGATAAAATTTTTCAGTTTTAAAAGGATTTTCAATTGAACAATTTACATGTAAGCCAAATATGACTTGATCTTCATTTGGAAATATTTTAACTATTTATTGAATAATACGTAATATTAAAGTAAAATACCATCATTTTGAAGTAAAAGACAAAATTGAAAGATGACCCTTTTTTTGTAATTCTGCTGTGGAAAATTATTTGATTTGGAATGGCAACAGCCATTCAACACTTCCTAGCATGAACTCGAATCAAGAGTTCAGTCGCCACTGAATCACTTTCGATGAATGTTGAAATTCGACGCCTTTGATGTGACGAAAGTCACCCCCTTTTGATGGGACTTATGTTCCCAATTTTCGATATAAATTATGTGCACTGTATATACGTTTCAACTAACAGTTCTTAATTAAAATGTTTTTTCTAACCTTGAATTCGTTTGTCGATTTTTGAATTTGATGTGGCAAGTGTTTTACCCACTGAATCATTTTACGATATGGTGCATAGAGGCCGAAAAGTAACGCTTGCATTCAACTTTTGTTCGTTGCGTGTGACATTTGTTGATTTAGAAGACTTTCATATGGATTAGCACCTAGTGCGAAGACAACAAAAGGTAAGAGAGACATTTTTATTTTCCAAAATGAATTTCGAAAAGCTCAAGAAAAACCGAACTGTTATTAGAACAGCAGTCACGAAAATAACGAATACTATTGAAGGTTTAATTAAAGAAGATCAAATAGATTTAGAGGCCCTAGAAGAGCTATTGAATCAATTGCATATTAAAGCAGAACTTTTAAAGAAAATTGATGAAGATATCGAACCGTTGTTAGAATTAGAAGAATACGAAAAAGAACTGATATCAGCATATGAATACGCTGAAAAGGTTTCGAACACAATATTTCGCGCTGAAAGAAAATTAAAGGAAATTAAATCCTCTAATAATAGCCAAGCGAACATAAGTTCGAACATGAGCGAGAAATTAATATACGAAACAAAACACGTGAAGCTTCCAAAATTGAACATTCAAAAGTTTTACGGTGATTGCACCCAATTTTATTCCTTTTACAACATTTTC
Organism: Uloborus diversus; assembly: GCF_026930045.1. NCBI lineage: Eukaryota > Metazoa > Arthropoda > Arachnida > Araneae > Uloboridae > Uloborus > Uloborus diversus. Next base: position 45,541,409 of record NC_072738.1, on the reverse strand, counting down.
AAAGTCTCGATTCATGAAAATGAAACGCTTTCAAAAACTGAGAAATTTAACTACCTAAAAAGTTATTTGGGTGGCCCTGCAGCTAATGCAATTGCGGGTTTTGAAATTTCAGATGAAAATTACGACTCTGCGCTTCAAATATTAAAAGAACGATTCGGACAAAAAGACGTCATAATTAACAGCCATATGAACAAATTGCTTAACTTATCTCCTGTTTACAAAATTACCGACATTCCAAAGTTAAAACGGATTCACAATGAAATAGAAGTTAACGTTCGGTGCCTTTCCGCTTTAGGATTGGAGTCAAGTTCCTATTCTGCAATGCTGTTAGCAGTAGTATTGAAAATAATCCCCCATGAATTGGCATTGGAATATAATCGACAAAATAAGAAAACCTCTTGCGTTCCAGACATAAATCAATTCTTGAATTTCTTGCAAACAGAAATTTTAACAAGAGAACGAACTTATTCGTGTAGGTCGAAGCCATTTGAATCAAACAGTAAGAATAAAAATTCAACTTTGTCTAATAGACAAGATAGCGCTTGCATTTCCACCAGCGGTTTTTGTTGGCCTAGCGCCCCTTATATAATAATTAACGAATTCATCTCACCACTTATCCCACCATAATATCAGTCACTTGCCTAATCATTGAGAAATTTTCAACGATGTTTTTCTTTCTTCTAATGCGGACGCCTGATGACGTATCTCGCACGTGCAGTCGCCGATCTATGACATCACGACCTTCACGTAATCGGTGATGCATCGTATCAGATCGGCACGTGCCTGATGCTCATTGGCCAGGTGCTATGCTGGCGTGTATCAAGTGATTTGGCGTCCGCATGCAAATGAGTTAACTTACGATAAAAGGAAATGTTTCGAGTAGAAAGGAGACTTTTTCGGTGTTTTCTCTCTGGCAAGTTGACTTGAGCGTTCGTTTGCTTTTATGCAACGATGCGGGTTCTTTTTAATAGATATATAATAGATTGATATAGCTCAGCTCTAGTTCGCGTTGTTTCAAATGTTTTTAATTTTATTTAACTAACTTTACTAAATGACCAAATAAATTTGGTTTTTATTTTTAAGTTGTCTTCAACTATTTTTTAATCATGCATTTCTAGTCATACATTTAATTAGGTTATTGCATTTAGAGATTATTAGTCTTGAGCATTCTCTTGCTCATTAAAAGGTTATGGGCAACCTGGATTCTGTTTTCGATAGCCTATATTTTCAGTAGGACTGGAGATGGAAATGATGTTTTTGACGTCTGTGATAATTTTCGATGGGGGGGCCGTATAGAGATTTTTTTCGACAAGAGCATACTGATGATAAATATTAGATTATTAGTGCTCATTGATATTGTCTTCCGACTTTCTGTCGAAATAATGGCGAATCCCCAGATAACTATTGAGAAATTAAATGGCACAAATTATGTGTCATGGGCAGCAGATATGAAATTTGTCCTGATGGAGAAAAACGCCTGGGACATTGTAACTGGTAAGGAAACAGTGCCAGTAGTCTCTAAAGATTCAGGATTTACTGAGAGAGACGTTCGTGAGTTTTTGGCCAGAGAACGAGCGGCATTATCTTTAATATATTTGTTTGTAGACAACGAATTCAAAAGGATAATAGAGCATTGTGAGTCGCCAGAAAAATCATGGGAATGTCTAAAAGCACACTTTTATCCTGATAACAGGTGTGTGCATATGAGAACTTTTACTGAGTTAACAAACTGTCGAATTGAGCAAGGCGAATCCATAAATCTCTTCGCATCAAGAATTCGTCGAATTTATGACAGGATAAAGGGAATCGACAAGAATTTTTCGGAGTCATACTTAAATTTTCAAGTTTTGAGATATCTTCCATCGGAATATGACAGCATTTGCCAATCAATTTTGAGAAAGAAACCCGAGGATTTTTCTTTTGATACGATAGTACAGGACTTAATTTCTGAAGAGAGCAGATTAAAGCTGAAGGACGAGGATAATATTAGCGCCAACTACGTTGCTCCAAAAGAAAAAAGATCGTGTTATAATTGCGGACGTACAGGCCACATCCGCAAAGATTGTAGTTTTCCAGAGAGGAACCGCGGAGGAAGTCCATCCACAAGCTCCAAGAAGTCAAGTTATGGCCAGAGGAGGTCAAGAGGAAGAAACAGGAACCAGTATACCAGAAGAGGCAGCTCCTCATCGCCGAAAAAGTGTGAGTACCCTTCCAAAACATTTTTTATTTCGGAAGCGAACTTTAACGAGATAGACTGTAATCCTTCATCATGGGCATTTGATTCGGCGGCCAGCCATCACTTTGCAAATAATAAGAACTTTTTCCATAAATATGAACCTGTAAATGATCGAAAGATGGCCGTAGCAGTCCAAAATCATGTTTTTCCAATTGAGGGGGTTGGAGAGATAAAGTTAAAGTTCGGTCCTAAGATCATTAATTTGGTAAATGTAATGTATTCGCCGCATTTGCGAAGAAATTTACTGTCTGGTCCCAGATTTGACCAAGCGGGAGCATGTTTTAAAGGGGGAAAAGGTTTGGTAACTGTATCAGATAATGGTGAAACAATTTTTAAAGCTAAACTATCTAATGGCATTTATTTTGTTAACCCAAAGGTAATTTCAGAAAATGTACATAAAAATGTTAATTATGAAGCTAGTAGTACTGAAAGCTTAGAATTATGGCACAAAAGATTTGCTCATGTAAATGTCGATAATATAAAGAAAACTGCTGAATATAAATGTACTAGGGGTCTACCAGTTTTTAAAAATGATAAAGTAAATTGTGAAGATTGTAAATTAGGAAAGTTCAGACGCGTATCTTTCAAACCAATGGACGAAATTCGATCAAAGAAACCTTTAGAATTAATTTATAGTGACATTTGGGGGCCATCGAGTATTGAAGGTAGAAGAGGTGAACGATACTTTCTTTCAGTTGTTGACGATTATTCCCGTAGAACGTCATTGTACCCATTGAAAAATAAAAATCAGGCAGCAGAAATTCTCATTAATCATATTAAAAGGGCAGAGAGATTTCTGGGAACAAAGCTGAAAGCAATAAGAACTGACAATGGAGGGGAATTTTCAAATACAATTTTAAGTAAATTTTGTCAAAATGAAGGAATAAAACATGAATTCACTAATAGTTATACCCCTGAGCAAAACGGGGCGGCTGAAGTATTTAACAGAACTGTGGCAGATGGTACTAGGGTAATTTTAGAAGAGAGTGGTATAGGTAAAAACTTTTGGCCTGAAGCCATGTTGTATTTCACGTACACCTGGAACCGCGTATGTCATAGAGATCAAAAACTAACTCCTTTTGAGCTATATGGGGGAAAATCACCCTCAATCAGACATTTGAAACCATTTGGATGCGTAGCCTATGTTGGTGTGCCGAAGCAACGTCGGCAAAAGCTTGATCTTAAAGCCCAAAAAGGGATTTTAATTGGGTATGCATTTCGGACAAAAGGGTATCGAATCTGGATTCCAGAAAATGATAAAATTATAGAGACCATAAATGTCAGATTTAATGAGGGAAAATTTTTCAAAGACGAATTTGAGTCTAAACGCAGTGGAGTCGTGATGGGCACCATAGAATGGTTAAATGTACCAAAATCAGATGAAGATGAAATTCCTGATGAGGAAATCTTAAAAATTCCCGAACTACCACCAGTTCATTCAGAAACAGAAGAATCAGATAGGGGGGAAACTGAATCATCAGATGATGAAAGTGATAAATGTTTAAAATTAACAAAATGGGAAAGAAAAGTCGTACCAAGACCCGATGGGTCTCGTAACGATATCTATTATTTTGAAAAGGGAAGCAACAAACGATTGAGATCAATTTATGATGTAAAGAAATATTGCAGAAAAAATAATATTGTTTATCAGCCAGATATATTTTGCTTTAAAGGTAAAAATACTACTGAAGGAGAGATTGATAACTCTGTAAACAGTAATGTAATTAATGAATTTTCTCAAGCATGACTAGGACATCAAATCATTATTCCTAACACTTACAAACAAGCCCTTAAATCGCGAGAAAAAGACAATTGGATAAGTTCAATGCGGGAAGAATTAAAAGTGATGCAAGATCGCAAAGTGTGGAATCTTGTCGAATTACCGCATGATTCTACTCCAATTGGTTCTCGCTGGGTTTTTACAGTCAAAAGAAATGAAAATGGGGAAATTTTGAGATACAAAAGTCGCCTAGTAGCTTTAGGGAGTTCTCAATTGAAATATGAGAGTTATGATCTTACGTACTCGCCAGTTGTAAATTTCAGCATTATAAGATTTTTCTTTTCTCTTTTGGTGGTAAAATTAAACTGGGTAAACATCCAATGTGATGTGAAAAATGCTTACCTTTATGCACCTATTTCAGAACCAATTTATATGAAACAACCACCTGGTTTTGTAGAAAAGGGGATGGAAAATTTATATTGTAAACTAAATAAAGCAATTTACGGACTCCACCAAAGTGGACGATTGTGGTTTTACGAAATAGAAGAAAAATTGATTTCAATAGGTTTTTGTAAATTTGAATGGTGTAACTGTGTCTATATTTATAAATCTTCTGTAATTTTACTTTTGTATGTAGATGACATTGTTTTATTTGGAAAGAGTCAAAATGATATACAAACTGTTTTAGATTTGTTACAAAAATACTTTGATCTAAAAATTTTAGGTAAAACTAAAAAATTATTAGGCGTAGAATTTGAGGAGGATTTGAATTGTGTTTCATTAAGTCAAATTGGCTATATTGAAGAAATTTATGAACGTTTTGAGAAATTCAATATCCCTATCTCCTCATTGCCGATAAGTAAAGGTATTATATACACTAAACTAGATTGTCCAAATAACGATCAAGATGTACAAGATATGTCAAAAATACCGTACAGGAATTTGTTAGGTTGTCTTTCGTTTCTAGCAAACAGAACAAGACCAGACATTAGTTACGCTACAAATATTTTTAGCCAATTCCAAAATAACCCCGGTATAAAGCATTGGGATGGTTTATTAAAATTATTAGGCTATGTTTCTAAAACTAGAAATTACAAACTTAAATTACAATGCAATGAAATTCAAGTTGTAACATATTCTGATGCAGATTTCGCCTCTAACAGAGACGATAGAACTTCACTCGGAGGTCAGATTGTTTTCATTAACAAATCGCCGATTTCATGGCGAACATTTAAACAAAAGTGCATTAGTTTATCAACGATGGAATCAGAGTTTATTGCAATGACAGAGGCCGGCAAAGAACTTCTTTGGTTTGATAGAATCATTGATGAATGTGTTAATAAGGGGGTAATTAATAAGGAGCACAAAATTAAATCTGTGTTAAAAGTTGATAATCAAGCTACAATAGATTTTGTGAGATCACCGATCGAAAATTATAGGACAAAACATATTGATGTAAAGCTTTTTTATATACGCGATTTAATTTATAAAGATATATTTGATGTTGAATTTGTTAGAAGTAAAAATAACATGTCTGATGTATTTACTAAGCCTTTGTCTCGATCTGAACTAATAAAGTTCAATGAAAATGTTTTTGTAATGTAATTGCTTTTGTGATATTTTTAGTAATTTAATTTTTTGAAAATGTAGTAATATGGGAAAAGTAAACTATTTTAACTATCGGGAACGGGTTAAAGTTATATATATATATATATATATTTTGCGTTTTACAGTTTATATTTGTACTGTTCAAATGTGTTTATACCAAGTATTTGTATACTCGCCAAGGTTTTCCAATTTTTGCAGATTGAATGTGTTTATATGACATTGGACTGATTGACTTTTTACTGACTTGGAAAATGGAACAGTTTGAACGGACTGGAATCGGATTGAGTGATATTTTGTTATAAAAGAATTTGCTTGTTGTTGTATTTAACTAATCTACTAATCATGTTTATATTTATTCAAAATCTTTTTGTAAAACTAGAGCTGGTATTGAGATTTGTTAGGAAATGAATTATCTTTAAATGTATAAGAAAATATTGTTCATAAGATGGTGAGAGGGGGGGCATTGTTGGCCTAGCGCCCCTTATATAATAATTAACGAATTCATCTCACCACTTATCCCACCATAATATCAGTCACTTGCCTAATCATTGAGAAATTTTCAACGATGTTTTTCTTTCTTCTAATGCGGACGCCTGATGACGTATCTCGCACGTGCAGTCGCCGATCTATGACATCACGACCTTCACGTAATCGGTGATGCATCGTATCAGATCGGCACGTGCCTGATGCTCATTGGCCAGGTGCTATGCTGGCGTGTATCAAGTGATTTGGCGTCCGCATGCAAATGAGTTAACTTACGATAAAAGGAAATGTTTCGAGTAGAAAGGAGACTTTTTCGGTGTTTTCTCTCTGGCAAGTTGACTTGAGCGTTCGTTTGCTTTTATGCAACGATGCGGGTTCTTTTTAATAGATATATAATAGATTGATATAGCTCAGCTCTAGTTCGCGTTGTTTCAAATGTTTTTAATTTTATTTAACTAACTTTACTAAATGACCAAATAAATTTGGTTTTTATTTTTAAGTTGTCTTCAACTATTTTTTAATCATGCATTTCTAGTCATACATTTAATTAGGTTATTGCATTTAGAGATTATTAGTCTTGAGCATTCTCTTGCTCATTAGTTTTTTCATTGCTGCGAAGAATGGAAATGAAGCTTTCGCTGATAAGAAAACTGATAATTGTTTATTTTGTAAAAAAGAACACGATGTTCTCAACTGTCGCTTAAGTGTTGAAAAAAAGAGAAACGTATTGAAGAATCAAGGTAGATGCTTTTTGTGCCTTGGATTAAGACACCGTTTGAAAGATTGTTTGTCGGGAAGGAATTGTAAATACTGTTCCGGTAAACATAATGAAAATATTTGCTATAAATTTAACAATTTGGCTAACAATAAATCTAATGAAGAATCTCTTATGGGCAATGGGACGGAAAATGTAATTTCTGCTGTATCGCATATGGGAAATAAAAATAGGACTCTTTTGCAAACGAGTTATGTGTTAGCAAAAAATGAAAACTTAGATTTGAACTGTGGTACACGCGTTTTACTGGACTGTGGGTCGATGCGTAGCTTTACCACGCAAAACATAGCTAATAAATTAAAATGCAAAGTACTAAGGAAAGAAAAATTATCAGTGTACACGTTCGGAAGTAAGACTCCAATCGAAAAATACTACGATGTCATCAAACTTACGTTAATCAACAGAAACTCTCCCGACTTAAAAATAGAAATTGAACTGTTGGTTACAGACGAAATATCAGGATCAAATATTCCCCCTCCCGAAGTTGAAGACTTTAAGGGTATGAAACAGTTGAAAAATTTGACACTCGCGGATTTTCCAGAAAGTAAAGAACCCATTACAATTTTAATTGGTGCTGATTATTATTATAACGTTGTAACTGGAAATATTAAGCATTTGAGCAAAACAGTAGTTGCAGTTGAAACAATTTTCGGTTGGTGTTTACAAGGAAAAAAAAGTGAAAATAACTTTTCTTTAATGATGAATGTAGTCGTAGAAAATAGCGCGATTTCAGAACAAATTCAGAAGTTTTGGGACTTAGAAACTTCAGGTCTTATTGATTCGAAACAAGATGCTGACCCAACAGAAAATGAAATCATGAGACAATTCGAGTCTCAGATCAAATACGAAAACAAAAGATATACAGTGGGGTTACCATGGAAATTAGAAAAGCGGGATTTAAAAGATAATAGGAAGATAGCTGAAGAGAGATTTTCTAGACTTAGAAAAAGATTTTATAGAAACCCTGAGTTGTATTTTGAATACAAAAAGGTGATAGATGACTATTTACGACAAAAAATTATTGAACCAGTTATTAACCCAGATGAGGAAGACAAAGTTAAATTTTACCTGCCCCACAGAGAAATAATTAGGAAAGATCGTGAGACGAGTAAATTGCGTATAGTTTTCGATGCCTCCTCTCATGATTCTAATTGTTTATCTTTAAATGACTGTCTTCATATAGGTCCAAACTTATATTCTGAAATATTTGATATTTTATTGAGATTTCGCTTTCACCCCATTGCTTATACCACGGACATGAAACAAGCATTTTTGCAAATTTCACTCAACGAAGAAGATAGAGATGTTACTCGTTTTTTCTTTACCGATGACCCCTCGGACGACTCTATTGCACCCCAGGTTTATAAATTTACGCGCGTTCTATTCGGGATTAGTAGCAGTCCGTTTTTATTGGCAGGAACTTTGAAATATCATCTGAAACAGTATACTGAAAAATATCCAGTGACTACAAAATTTTTAAATAATATTTATGTCGATGACATCATCGGTAGTCATGCATCTGTAGATGAAGCCTCATCTCATACATTAGAGTCCATAGCAATTTTCGAAGATGCTAGTTTGTCATTACACAAATGGCGCACTAATTCGAAGACCCTCCTCGAATTATGGAAAAAACATGGAGTGATTTCAAGTGATTATGCCGAACCCCTCAAAGAAGAAAATATGACTCGCAAAGTCTTGGGTATAGTATGGGACAACTTAAAGGACATTCTTTATTTTGATGTTGGAGATCTAGTCAAATTTGTTTCAAGAAGAACTGACACTAAACGATACGTGCTCCAGGTCTTAGGACGGATGTTTGATCCTATCGGAATTTTAGGTCCTTTTACAGTGAGAATTAAATGTTTGATGCAGAAGATTTGGACGTTACGTATTGATTGGGATGACAGATTACCCGAAGATCTAAGTTCGTTATGGAGAAGCTGGTGTGAAGAAGTTTCTCAACTGACGGAAATTTCAATCCCACGCCATTATCTTTCCGAAAACCTAAATATTGATATCAAGACTCTTGAACTTCATTTCTTTTGTGACGCAAGTATGAAAGCATTTGGAACAGTTGCCTACATGCGTGTTTTATCTCGAAATGAAGACGTTCGAACGGCCTTTGTAGCTTCTAAAAACAGAGTTGCTCCGATAAAATCTCTTACATTGCCTCGGCTGGAGCTCATGGCTGCAGTACTGTCTGCAAAATTAAGTTTTAATATTTTGAAATCCCTGAAACGTGACATTCCGTGCTATTTCTGGTCTGACTCGAAGATAACAATTTTTTGGATAAAAGGAATTCCTGAAAAATTCAAACCTTTTGTCAAGAATCGGGTTGAAGAAATTCGCAAATTCACAGCACCTTCAGACTGGTTTTTTTGCCCCGGAAAAGTCAACCCCTCAGATACCTTGTCGAGGGGAGCAAAAGTTTCTAAACTGCTAGAAGATCCAACCTGGCTGACAGGACCGCAGTGGCTAAAGAATTCTCCAGAATACTGGCCGAAGTCAGAAAATGATGAAGCAATAAATACAGAAGAATTAGAATACAGAAAGAAATCGAAGGACATCTTTCAGTGTGAATGTCTTGTTGAAGAAAAGGAAAATCCAATCAACATTACTAAATTTAGTAATATGGAGAAGTTGGTAAGGATTACAGCTTGGGTGAAGAAGTCGATCATGAAATTTAGAAAGATTTCTAATATAGAAAACACATTGACCGCTGAAGAATTAATAGAAGCTGAGAATCATTTAAGATTAGAACAGAAGATCTTTTTTAAAGAAGATTACGAATCCTTGAAGAATGGAGATCCGATTCAAAAAGACTCTGATTTGTTTAACTTTTTGCCATTCATGGATGAAAATGAAATTATCAGACTAGGAGGAAAATTAGAATTTGCTGAATTATCTACTGAAGAAAAACATCCTATTATTCTTCCAAAACGGTCCTGGCTGACATTTTTAATCGCGAGAAGAGAACATGAGAAAGTGATGCACGGTGGAACAGCTTGCACTTTAGCTCGAATTCGGCAAGGTTTCTGGATTCCAAAGGGACGGCAATTAGTCAAGAGTGCAATCAAAAAGTGTCTAATCTGCCAAAAATATCTTTCGAAGGCTGCTAATCAAATTACAGCTCCGTTGCCGCTTGACAGAAGTAACACCTCGCCTCCATTCTCAGTTTGCGGATTGGATTTTGCGGGTCCAATTTATGTGAAAATTTTTACAGAAGTTCGAAAATCGTACATAGTTTTGTTTACATGTGCGATTACTAGATCAATTTACCCTGAACTCGTTAGCGATATGACAAAAGATTCCTTCGTATCGGCACTTCGAAAATTTTTAGCTAGAAGAGGAAACTGTAAGGTAATCTATTCGGATAACGCGAAAACCTTTAAAAGGGCGAAAAAAGAAATAGAAGATTTATCAAAAATTATCTCTAACAAATTACTTTCGCAATTTCTAACTAAAGAAAGAAACTCGGAAAAATTGAAAGAGCGTTTCTCCGACGGGATAATAACGTACGTTCATACGAAGTTAAAACTGCTTCTGGTCTTTTGCGAAGAACGATACAACATTTGTATCCCTTGGAACTTTGATGAACTTTTGAAACTTGAACTCTAATTTAATTTAAATTGAACATTTATTTATATTGATATTTTGTACTAACCTTCAATTCGTTTGTCGATTTTTGAATTTGATGTGGCAAGTGTTTACCCATTGAATCATTTTACGATATGGTGCATCGGCCGGGAAGAAAGAATAGTTTGGAAAAATATAATTGAAAGGGCGGCTTGGTGGGGAGATTTTTACGAGCGACTTGTGAAATCCGTAAAAGATTGCCTGCGGAAAATTGTAGGTAAAGCTTTATTAAATTTTGAAGAAATGTCTACATTGCTTACAGAAATAGAAACCGTCCTCAACTTGCGACCTCTAACTTACGTCTACAATGAAAATAGTGAACCTTTGCCTTTGACACCAATGCACTTCCTAAATTTTGGACGAGAACCTCAATATCCTATCAATTTCGCTGAAATAGTAGAAAATGGATCGAAAAGATCTTCACTTTTGAAACGGAAAAAATATCAATCTCTTCTTCTCCGGCAATTATGGATAAAATGGAAGCAGCAATATTTACTTGACCTCAGAACTGTTCACTCTTTGAATAATCCAAACAAACAACCGGCACTTAAGATAGGAGATGTAGTGCTCATCGAAGAGGATTCCAAAAACAAACTGCTTTGGAAACTCGGAAAAATTGAAAGAGCGTTTCTCGGACGGGATAATAACGTACGCTCATACGAAGTTAAAACTGCTTCTGGACTTTTGCGGAGAACGATACAACACTTGTATCCCTTGGAACTTTGAACTTTTGAAATTTGAACTCTATATTAATTTAAATTGAACATTTATTTATATTAATATTTTGCACTAACCTTTAAATTTGATACTTAATATTTAGTATACTTCACTAACATTTTTAGAATTATATTTAATATTTGAAATTTGAAAATGTTTTGATTCATGCATATTTTTGATTTATTGATTTAATATTTTGTGTATTTGAAATTTTGAAATTACGATTTTGTAATTAATACATTATTTGAAATTGAGATATTGATGAACTCTTGAAAGAGTTCATGGTGGGGAGTGTGTGGAAAATTATTTGATTTGGAATGGCAACAGCCATTCAACACTTCCTAGCATGAACTCGAATCAAGAGTTCAGTCGCCACTGAATCACTTTCGATGAATGTTGAAATTCGACGCCTTTGATGTGACGAAAGTCACCCCCTTTTGATGGGACTTATGTTCCCAATTTTCGATATAAATTATGTGCACTGTATATACGTTTCAACTAACAGTTCTTAATTAAAATGTTTTTTCTAACCTTCAATTCGTTTGTCGATTTTTGAATTTGATGTGGCAAGTGTTTTACCCACTGAATCATTTTACGATACTGCAACTGCTAAATTATCTGATACATTTTTAAAATCTTGCATGATTAACTGTTAACAGTAATTGTAAATGTGGTAAACCATATTTTGTCTATTTAGCTCAATGGAGGATCTTACATTATTTTTTTATTAATTTAAGTATACTGAAACTACTGAGTCTGCAGTTATTAGTAAGGGAAAAGTTCTTAACGAAGTGGTAGTCCTTGGATGTGATTTACATAAATCCCAACTAACTATTTTCTACTTATATGAAGCATTGCTTAACTTTAACACAATTTACAACTTTGTTTTTAAGAAACCTCATGATGTTAAAAGATGCTTATAGAACATTGCCATACCAATATGCTTATAACCAAACAATTGTAAAGAGCAGCTCACCTCAGTCAAGAATTTACTTCACTTAAATAAATTAAGAATTAAACTTTTAAAATTAATCTTACTAAATTTTACTTTTACCAAGAAAATATAAAATTAAATGAAAAGAAATCAAGAAATCACATGAAATTTTCATAACACCAATCAGTACATTGACAGAGAAAATAACTTTGAAACACAATAAAACTAACCTGTACAGCTCGAATGTGAAGTATGAGCCAATATTTAGAGATCTGGCATAAGAATCATTCTAAAAGGAACAAATAACATGTACATTAAAGATTTTTATTAAATAAAAATATTTGTCCAATGAACTAATTAATGAATAATTAAAAACCATATACGTGGGCGTATCCAGAGGGGCATGAGAGAGCAGCTGCCCCCTTCCAGAATAGAATTTTTTTAAATAAAACTGAAAAAAAAAAGAAATCTTTAAAGATTGATTATTTGATGTTCGGTTCTATTTCTATCGATGAGTTCGGCTTTAGTAACTTTGTGCCTGATTTGGAAAGGGTATATTTCTTTTTAAGAGTTCATTGGGAAGGAAAAGTTATTGCTATTTACTTGGGCTACCACAGCATTATATTATGAAGGTAACGCAAGGTAATAAAGCACCAGAAACATTTCCCTTTTCCACAAACTCTTCACAAAAAGTGCATTATTACACACAACCCTCTCTCCATACACTTGATTGGAGTGGCAAAAGGTATACTCTGAGCATTTTAACTAGAAAAACAACAAAATACATTCAGTTTCCAAAACCTGGGCAGGACTGACCTTCCTGATTACCTAAATACCTGCTCCTCTTGGATATGCCCTTGACCATACATGTTCAGATTTTCACTTTTACTTGGAAAGATCTTAAACAATATGTTATGTAACAAACTTCAAGTACAGTGAGATGTTCTCCAGGAGACAAGGTACTATCTAAGCACAGATTGCATGTAATTTTCAAACGTCCAGATAAGACGAATCTATGTGAATAAGGGGGAAGAGTAAAAACTTGATACGTGTATTCCGCTCATTTGAATGAGACTCTGCTTCTGGAAAAGCTGACATCGGCAAAAATTATAGATTCGTCGATTTCCGGCTGTAAAACGGATGTTTGTCTTTCCATACAATCCGTGGTCAGACAGTATGTACTGTACTTAATACATATTGTATGGAAAAAAAACGCACACACACACCACCATGCATACATTAATTTTTCAGTGGCAAGACAGGCAACTGCACCCTCCCGATCCCATAAATTACGGGTCTATATCCAAACTTTTCTTACATGTAAAATAAAGAAAATATTTATGTAAATCATTACCTGAAACAGTTGAAAAAAGTAACAGTATTGCCTTGCAACGCTACGTATTAATTTGAATGCTTCATCTAAAAGGAAAAAAAACAGTCAACAAAACATTTTATAAACATACCTTTATTGAATTTTATTTAAAATATTTCAGAAATATAAAAATAAAAGCAAAAATAAAAATTGCTGAAGAATAATTCTAAAAACTCAGCAAAAGTTAGGCTGGAAAAGTATTTTGTCTTGAAAAATTTTATGAACTGTGCTTAAAACCTCAATACTAGTGAGGGGGGAGAGCTAGATTAAGAAGTAATTAGAGAGAGATTACTTGAGATTACACTTGAAGAGATTACTGCGATGAAAACATACTAAAGCCCCAATGTGGCATAATATATTTCCATTTTATTAATCTAAAGTCAGATCAAACTTTACAATTAAAAGTTTTAAAAGGTTGTGACTCTGTTCATGTTTTAAACCCAACAAATCCAAAAAAAAATTTTCTTCGCAACTTCAACTAGCTGACTTCAAAAATGCTAAAAACATAAATTTTAAATATTTTTCACTAAAATCTCAATTTTACTAACTTTTACAATAAATTTCTCATGATGAATTTTGCAAGATCATTTTGAGTACTACATATTAAAGACCCAATTTTGGACAAAATTTTTCAATTGCTGTTTTGATGTCTTGCACAATATGAAACTTACTTCATAATAACATTGGGAAAGATACTTCACAGTTTCATATTATCTAAGGAAATATACAAACATCAAAATTTCATGCAATGACAATACCTAAAACTGGAGAACCTTGAAGTTCTTGAAGTTCAGGCAATGAAAAATATAGAATAGTATCATAACTAGAAGGTAGAATATCTAAAAATGTTAAGGAAGCCATAGTAAAATACTATTTTAAAAAGCAAATAAAAATTGACATTTATTAATCTTGAAGCAGCCTCAAGTTTCTTGCATTCAGGCTAGTGCACAGAATTTAATGTTGTGGACAGAGGTCTGCCATAAGTAATTTGACAAATTTTTGTGTTATGAATTTACATGTTTAGGTGGCACAGAGACAAAATTATAAATTTTGCTAACAAAGTAAAAAGTGTTAATTTAACTCTTGGAAGAGAAGTTGGAATATTTTCTTCAGGTAATGATGATTAATTAGAGTGCTGATTTATTCTTCCACTCAAAATGGTGTTGTAAAATAATTAAAAGATCACTTTTCAGTTTTTAAGGTACTGTATTCTCTTGTATAATAATCTGCAGTGGGGCATTATCCGCCAAGTCTTTTTCCCAAGTACAAAGAAAAAAAGGTGTATAATCCGCGGCAATTTCATGGGCGGATTTATGGGGGGGCAGAGGGGGGCAATGCCCCCCCAGTTTTGGGAGGACTTTATGTAGTAACAACACAATTTCCAAAAATTTAAAAAAAAAAACATTTTTTTTTCGTTTTTGAATAGTTCAGAAGAGCATGGGCGGATTTATAGGGGGGGGGGGCAAAGGGGGAAATGCCCCCCAGTTTTCAGAGGAGTTTATATAGTAACTACTTATCTTCCAAAATCTTATAACAAAAAAAAATCATGATTTTTTCTTTTTTGAATAGTTCAATTAAAATGAAGAGAACAGCGAATGTCCTTTTCTGAAGGGAGAAAAGAAAAAGAGAAAAACCGAACATTAAATACAAATAGTACAGCTGTCACTGGGGTACTGAAAATTAGTCTAAATTCATTATTTTGGACTGAAAACCATTTGGGCAAGTATATGAATGAAAATATAGGCTAAACGAGCTATGCATTCAAGCTGCAACACTTATAATAATTGACGTTTGGGACCCTCCCTCCCCCTCCACAGTTTGCGCTAACAGAACGATCTACTGGTTACGATTTGTTTTCTCTCTTTTCAGAATGTTTATTTTCAATTTGCGTCATTTCAAAAACTAGATGTTTTGGGTTGTTACAGACGAAAGAGTTTGAAGAACATTCTGGATTCACATGTTCAAATGAAATTGGCTGATTTGAAATGCATGCTATTGCAAAAGAAGTACATAGCTAAAAGGTTTTTGTACAGCAAAATACTATCAAGTGTAACAATTAACACCTTACTCAACGAATGTATGTAACAATGAAACAAAAAACTGGAAAAATTGTCCAACCATTGAACAAACAGAACGTAAAATCACTGTAAACACAATGCGTTAATTTTTTAGGTGAAAAAAAAATTGGAATTTCAATCCCTAGCAGTTCAAAAATAAAATTTCTGATTTTCCAGAATCATACATTGTAAGGAAAACGTCTGAATAAAAGAAAAAGCGAGGGAGATATATTTCCGGCATGAAAGTTTTGCACAACTCTTGTAAGATCGCATTATTACCTGATGAAATGTTTTTATAACTGTGTTTTCTTTATTTTTTAAAGAAAAAAATTTGTATATATGAAACTAATAGTTAGAACTGTACTTCATGCACTTAGAAAATTTTCTGCTTTCTTTCTTTTTTTTTTTTGAGAAAGAAAAGTAAATACTATCGCAAAGTGAATAAACTTCAGTTATCTGAACGTTCTTATTAATTGAATCTTTTTACTTATAGGGAAAGTACCATTTTCCTTACTTTCTAAATACTGTTTAAAAATTAAGGTAAGTCATAATCATCGAAGTTTAAATGAGACAGTTATTGTCATTATTGAAATCTGAGTAATTCAGTCATCAAAAATTTTGAAAAAATTTGCTGAAATTTGATAAAAACCTTACACAGATTGGTAAAATCGTAAAATTCCTTTAACTGTAAAAACTGATGAATTTTCGTTACAGTTACAAAAAATCAAAAAAAAAATCTGTAGGTAACAGTGAATTACATGCAGAGCCGGATTTGCCTATAAGCTAAACAAGCTATAACGTAGGGCCCCTGCTTTGAAGTGGTCCCCTAACTCCCAAAAAATTGTGATTTGTTCCTTTAAAAAATGGAAAGTGCATGAAAAACTAATTTCATTTTCAAGTACTTGAAGACCTTGAATATTTGGAAACGTGTGGCTACAAACCTTAAATTTTAAAATTTCTAACAAATTGTAGGGGGAGGAATGCCAAAAAGTGTCAAATTCAGCTCCTTGCTACATCCTGCATCAAAAATGTAAAAATTATGATTCTCGCATTTGTAACATATTACTTGAAATAAATTTTTTGACTCACATGCTTCATATCTTGCTATTTATTTATTCCCGAATGCAGAATTTTGGAAATTCTTTTGTATTGATTGCTTTTATCTTACTTTTACTGCATATTGTTAATCTGTTTAGCCCGGGGGAAAAATGATACAGTACCCCTATTTCTTTTCGTTTTCTGTACTACTTATAATTAAAAAAAAGTTGTGATGAGAAATTTAAAAAAAAATTATTTTTTCTTTTAAACTTAAAATAGCTGTTTCTTTCAAAGAACAATACTGTACAACTGTATAATCTACTACTCAAATTCAGAGACTGGAAAGTGCAAATTATCGATAGGTTCTAAAATCCCTGAAAAGAATTGGCGCAGTATAGTCTACCAGGGCTCTTGAGCCAAAAATCCAATCTAACCAACCAAACCTTGAAAATAATTAGACAAGTCTTTGAAACTCCTAAGCAAAGTGTGTTTCAATTTTATTTCTTATCAAATGTATAAATTAAGAATTGTTCAAATGGGTAGTTTGTTACTCTCTTGATACCTATTCTCTAAATCTGTGCACCATTTCTTTGAAAGTATTAACTTGCATCACGAAGCACTTTTAAAGCATAAAACGTTTTTTAAAAATATTTGCCTATTATTTCCAATTAACCCTTATAAGATATAAAAATGCAGAATTTTATATCCATTTTATATAATTTCCTCCGGGGGAGTAACCCCCGGGCCCCCTAAAATTAGAGATATTCTATATCCCACTTAAAAGGAAGCCCTGCGTCACTCTATTAATACCAGCCCCCTCTCTTTTAAGGTCAATTCAAAAAGGACAGCATGATTACACACAGTAATGAAAATGACACATAAAGAAGTAAAGAATGGCCTTATGCATCACAGAAAATAGACAGGGGGGGGGGGAAGGCAATTAAAAATGTTGCTCCAAAAAAAAAAAATCCTGCCCCCCCAGGAACTCAGTCCTAAATCCGCCTATGGGCAATTTTTAGGGTGAATGATCTTACCTAGCAGTTGAGTGGCGCGCATTTCTCTTTTTGAAAGAGTGCTACATCATCGATGGTTTCCGGAATGAATGATGTTTAATTTACACTTTAGCGTGCTGGTTTGTTGTATAATGTTCCTAACTTGGTTTGCTATATTTAAATATTGTGATGGCTTTTACTTTGCATTTTTAATTCTCAAAAGATCATATTAAAGCTTTAAGATTTTAAAGGAGTCATTTTTGGAATACACAAATGATTCTAGCAGCATTACATACGTCAGCTAAGTTGTGAAAGCATGTGTGAGGGCGAGTGACGTGTAATTTGCCACTCTTATTGGCATAGATGGATTTAGAACTGAGTTCCTGGGGGGGGGGCAGCATTTTTTTTTTTTTTTTTTTTTTAGCATTATCAGTTCTATTGATTACAACTGGCTGGATTTAGACTTAGCGTGCCCCTAAGCTATTTCAGGGTTTGGGTTTCTTTAGTAGTTTGGTCAACTTTTCTATCGGTGACAAAAAAAAGACCATTTTTAAAGCCCCCCCTCCCCATCTATTATACAGGTGGTAAATGGAGTCCATATCTAATGTGGAAAATGGTGTCCCTTTTAAATAGGGGATAGAATATCTCCTATTTTAGGGATAACGGGGGTTTCTATCCTGGAGGAATTTTTGTAAAATAGATATGAAATTCTGCATTTTGAAGCCTTAGAAGGGGTAACTGGAACTACTAAAATCTCGGAGACAAATAGCAAAACACTCTTTTGCAAAATACGATAATACACAGTAAAAATTGTTTTTGGGTTGACAAAGCAATTACAGCAGTTCTCAGAGAGAAAAAGCGAGAAAGAATAGAAGATTATGCATTGTTATTTGCTTACTTTGGCTGTTGGTTCAATTCAATTAGTTTTTGATCATGCTTCCAACCCACCGACAAATACAACAATGAATTAAATACAAAATGATGAATAGTAAAAAAATGCTTTAAAAGAAATGGTGTATAGATTTAGAAAATAGGCCCATTTGGACAATTCATAATTTATACACTTGATAAGAAATAAAGTTGAAGCACACTTTGCTTAGGAATTTTAAAGACTCATTTAATCCGTTTCGAGGACTCGAGAACAGTTAAAATTATTTAAGGCACTTAAATTGGACTTTCCAGTCTCTAAAATTTAGTTCTTAATTGTGCTGTTTTACAGTATTGTTCTAACTTTGTAAAAAAACAACTTTTTTAAGTTTGGGGCCTCGGTGGCCGAGCGGTATTGCTCAGCAACTGCCTGCATGCAGAGAGGCATGCGTTCAATTCCCCCCTACAGCCCTGGGTGTTCTGATTTCCTTGTATTGTAATAAATCTGAATTGTGCTATCTGTCTTATGTGTCTAAGCAAAAGTCAGACTTCCACCTAAAATGGGGCTCAATCAAACGGAAGCCTCTCATATTAGTCTCAAAAGCGGGCGCCTTCGTTATTCATTACCTTGGGTGCTCCAAGGGGCATCAGGAACAACAACATTTTAAGTTTAAAAGAAAAAAAACTATTGATTTCTCATTACAACAACTTTTTATTTTCAATTACAAGTAATGCAGAAAACGAAAAAAAAAAAATAGAGGTAGTGTTCCCCCCCCCCCCTTCTGGGCTGCACAGATTAACAATATGCAGAAGAAGTAAGATAAACGCACATAATACAAAATAATTTCCAAAATTACTGCATTCGGGATTAAATAAACAGCAATATATGAAACATGTGAGTCACAAAATTTTATCTCAAGTAATATGCTACAGAAATGTGAGAACCATGATTTTTATATTTTTGATGCATGATGTGGCAAAGAGCTAAATTTGACACATTTCGGCATTTCTCCCCCCACCTCCCATCATTTGTTATAAATTTTTAAATTTATGGTTTGTATCCACACTTTTCCAAATTTTCAAGTTTTTCAAGCACTTTAAAATGGAATTTATTTTTCCAAGTACTTTTCTTCTTTTCTTTAAAGAACGAATCATGAAATTTTCCGGAGTTGGGGGCCTTCAACAAAGCGGGTGCCCTCAATTATAGCTTGTTTAGTTTATAGGTAAATCCGTTTTTTTTTTTTTTCAAATCTTTGTTTTAGTTTCCAATTTGTTGAAACAGTCGTTGACTATTTTAAGTATAGCGGCTGATTACTCATATTTTCACTCATATACTTGCTCTGATGGTTTTAATTCAAAGTAGTCGTTTTTAACACATTTCAACAACCCGATGACAGCTTTACTCTTTGTAATACAGTGTACGGTGTCCCCCCCCCCCCATCAGAAAAGGACAGTCGCTATTCTCGTCATTTTCACTTCTGAACTTTTCAAAAAAAGAAAAAAAATCATGATTTTTTCTTTTCACATTTTTGAAGGTGTGTTGTTACCATGTATAAAGTCCTCCCAAGACTGGGGGGGCAATGACCCCCCTCGGCCCCCCATAAATCCGCCCATGCTCATTGGTTAGAAAATTAGCTTGAATACACCAGACTCCGCTTGCTTGGCTCGCAGCAGTATCCATCTTGAACAAAGAGTAGGGTGGCAGAAGTTGATCGAATCAAGCATTACCAAATCATGAAAGCTTTCAGTCCCATGTGTTATGCATTTTACAGAACATAAATAGCATTTCTTCCCAAACTTCATTTTAAGCTTTTTGAAAGAGAATTGTTTTCATCAGATTATTCAGAGCAACGTATAATATGCACAACGAAATTTTAAACTTTTTTATCACATAATCCATGGATTATAAACAGAAAATACAGTACCACAGAGAAGCAAAACATTTCTTCAAAACAGTGCTGTAGTTTGGGGGGGTGAGGGGAGACGCTTTTCCCAGGAGTATCTGGATTTTTACTGTAAAAATAATGCAAATGTAATTTAAATTAGGTTAAAATCATCTTTTCTTTTGGTGAGTCCTTCCAAACTCCAAGGTGATTCCCCTAAATATTTTTTCTAACCACAACAGTTAATAAGATTACATGAAACAGCAGCCGACATCCATCTAACACATTGGATATAGCTGTGTTTCAAGAAAATAGTGAAACTCGAAAGCAAAAAGTAGATTAATATTATTAAATACGATAACAACAAATAAGTTGCCAATATTATACTTTTAGATTGATTTGAATATGTGATTTTCGTTAAAATATATTAGATTCTATTTTCACAAATTGAATGAAAAAGAAAAAACATTTCTTGAAAAAGCATATTAACACTAAAAAACAGAGGCATCTGTCACTTTATATTACTTTATCATCAGTGATGTTCCCATCAATTTTTCTGAGGGTATACTCCCAGTAATCCATTACGCACAGTTTGTGTATGTGATCAAATACATAGTATCTCATAATATGAAAATTTATGAAGCTTGAGGGTATACGCTATACGTCTAAAAAATGTTTGAGAGTATACTGCGTATATGGAGCATAACCTATGGGAACACCACTATTTATCATTAGAAACTTTTAGTAATTGTCAGTCCCATATCAGCTTTATATTTTTAAGAGAGCTGACCAATTGCTTGTTACTATTCGTACAATAAACATAACATAAAATCTTTAGCTTTTATACAGAAAATGAATAAATATTAACTTACTATGATGCTAACAACTTATAAGCAATAAAAAATATATATAATATATATATATAAAGTTCTTCAGCTGACTGAAGTTTAATATAAGGATACTGATATATGGCTTCCAAAATGAATTTGTATCTATGAATTCCAACAACAGATGCATAGCTACTTGAACATTTGGCATATGCTGCAGAACTGGGTCTTTAGAAATAAGAGGTCCTAAAATAAATCAAAAAAGTTGAAAACATTCAAAGTATCACCATTGCACACTTTAGTTTCTATATTTTATAGTTCATGTTTTTTTATTTATTTTTTGTAATGAAGAAGTAACATTTAAAGCCATATATCATGCATATTTGTTAAAATATCCTATATTTTTTGTAATTTGATTCAACACTTTTTTTTTATTTTATTTTATTTATTTATTTATTTATTTATTTATTTATTTTTTTTATGTTTCAGAAAAGTACTGTATACAAATAAATATTACCTAATCTTGAAGAACTAGCAGAGTTTTCAGTCATCATAATTTTTCTTGGAATAAATAAAAATGGATCATTTTCCTGAAAATGTAAACATTAATTTAGTTATTCATATAGCATTAGGTATTAAATATTTGTATTAAAAGTTTAAAAGAAAAAAGCAGAGCACTAGTTAAAATTAAATGCTAACATAAATAGTTTGTAATATGAATGCAATATAAAATATAAAAAACGATTAATTTAGGTAACTCATTCATTATTTTATTTCTCCAGTTTTGATTTACCACTATTGCATCCACAAATTTACTTATCACACAATTTTTCAATAATATATGTATAAACTGACTAGACTACAAAAATCTTATTTCTAAAAAGTTAAATTCAGTTCAAGAGTGTAAAGTGTAAAAATAATCAAGCAGTAGCTTTTTTCTTTCTTCTTTGTTTTATTGTTATTTTTATGATTGTTTTACTGATTATAAAACTAATAAAATGATGGCTAAAAGTTTCTTTTTGATTGAAGAAAACTGAAGATGTTAAAATTTCAAAGTGTAGGGCTAGAAGATTTCCTTTTTCATTCCACTGAATTTGGAAAAAGATATTATTTTTTAAGATACTGACATTGGTTTCATAAGAATAAATCAAATACAACAATGCAAAAACAAAAAATTACTTTTTATATGCTGCCTCAGATTAAATTTTAATCGGGTTCAAAATAAAATTAGAAAAATATTATGATTTTAAATAAATTATATCCTTTTCACACTAGAGGCAATAACAGTTAAGTACAGTTACTATTTTTGGGATGTATTTTTACATTTTTAACTATTTCTTTTTATCTTATTATAAATTTTTATCAACTGTTCTTCCCTAAATACCATTATTTTTCATGCATTTTTCTTCAAGATAGAGCATTATTATGGTTAATAAATATGTTGTGTCAAAAACAAGATTAAGATAATTTTGAGATGTACCTTAATATCTTTTTCAGCAATCAAACCAAAATTTTTGTCACTTATCTCTTTCACTTTAACAGCATCAAAATCAGCTCCATTTTCCCTACACCATGAATAAAATTTGTCCCAGTGTACATTTCTGTCAGGAAACGGATGCCTATGATCTAAAAACATAATGCAGAAGACTAAGAATAATATGCAGTGCTTAAAATGGAAAAAATACAACAAATGTTAGTAATAAGGAATCAATTCTTATTTAAACTTCTATGAAAATGCTCGATCAATCAATTCTGGCATCCAATTGCCAGGGGTACCATCCACCTCTCCCGAAGAGCAAGGGTGCACCACCACCAAAAGCCACAAAACCGCCTACAGCAGGGGTTCTCATATTGGGTGCTACGGCATCACGGGGTGTCATAGGAAGAAGTAAGGGGTGCCACCAAGTGTCTGTAGTGTCAATGTCAATATATATGTAAGGTGAGAACGTGCAGTTGAGCGGCAATGAAATCCTCCATTTTTGATACGTATGACAAAAATTCACTTGATCCTCTTTCATCGTCATCAAAAAGCCCAACTGATGATAAAGCGTTATCAACAAACCATTTCTAACTCTCTCTTTGTATATAAGCTGAGAGAGTTAAATATATATATATCAGTAATAAGCTGTATATATAAGTTGATCATTCAACTTGTAATTTCAAATACATCCATTTTAACTCAATTAGTACAAAATCTATTTTTAAACATTCCTGTATCTTTCATCCTCCTCCCTTCTAGCTTGCGTTCGACAACCCTCACCGGTCGACCAGTGAGTAACCAGTTGCTAACCGCAGCGTTCATGAGAGCTACCAGTTAACTGGTTGCTTCCGATGTCGTTTTATGAGCCACAACGGTTGATCTGCCGGTCCACCGTAGCTCTAGTTGGTTGATTGGTAGATGGAACCACGTGACATTTTTGACCAATTATATGTATTTTTCACCTGCGTGTTATTCGTCTGTGTCATGTCCACACAAGTAAATGCTGATCAACTGAAAGCGTTCGATAAGGCATTGGTTTGTGAACAACCGGTTAGTAACCGCTGACGTCATTGCTGTCATTTGATTAACCAACCGGTCGTAACTGGTCTTGCTCGTTGAACGAAGGCCTAGTGACACCAAAGCCTGATGGGCTAAAACCCTGATTTTAAATAGTAGAATACACGTAAACTTGGAACAAATGAAGAATACGAAAGTTTACATACGGTAAATTGCATTACATATGAGAAATATACTCTAAGATTGATAAAATACAGAAAAATAGAAAGTAATATGAATGAAAACAGTTACAAAACTCATTAAATGAAAGAGAAATTCATTTAATAGCTCACCTTTTTCAATGTTTTGGATTAATTCAACTAATTTTAAAATTTCTGTAATTTCTTCCCACTCTAACTTCCTTGTTAAAACCTTTACATTTGAGCATTCTGCAAAAAATTTGAAATACATTAAGACATGAAGAAAATAATTTTACTTTCTAAAAGCAAATTCTCTAAAAATGAAAAATTAACAAAACAAAATAAACGAAAATAAGGCGGCATATGAAGGCCCTGATATGCAATCTAGTCTTTAAATTTGCTGTCTAGTTTAATATTTGCATTTCCATAACACCAAGTTTTAACAAATCTTGGAATGTGTAAAAATGTTTTTTTCATGAAACTGAATTGGAAGAGCAAAATTTAAAAATCTTAATTATTTTAGCAAACATTTTTTTTTAATTTGCATAATCAAGAATATTGTTTTGTTTTGTTTTTTTTTCTTTTTAATAGTGTATATTATAAAAGATTTGATTACATAAATTAAAAAACCGGATTCTGCTACTAGTGATGTAGGTAATGGAATAAAATATGTTAGTAGTTCATAATGTTAAGCAGAGTTTAGTTTAATGAAAGGGAAGGGATTTAACTAATTAAGGGTTCCTCCATATATTATATATACAAATCCAAATACAAAAGTGATGACCAGCAACAGGCTCTGGGCCCAACTAGGCTAGTCCAAGTCAATTTACCATCCCCAGAAGATCAATGGCCCTCTTAAAACTATCTACTCTCTTGCTCATTACCACCTCTTCCGGTAAGCTGTTTCAAGGTTCCACTACCCTGCTAAAATAATAAGTTTTCCTAATATCCATGTTAGCCTGAGATTTAAATAGCTTAAAACAGTGACCCCTTGTCCTGTTTTCAGTGCTAAACTTTGGCCCCGTAACATCTTTCATTTTAATAAATTTAAACAACTGAATAATGTCCCCTCGGTCTTTTCTTTGCTCAAGACTACATTTTTAGCATTCTAAGCCTGGAATCATAGTCTAAATGAGAAAGTCCACTTATTAGCCTTGTAGCCCGGCTTTGAACCCTTTCCAAGACATTAATATCTTTCTTAAGATAAGGAGACCAAAACTGAACAGCATACTCCAAATGAGGTCTTACCAAACTTCTACATAAGGGCAGAAGAACTTCTTTACATTTGTTTGAAATAGATCTATTGATTAACCCAAGCATCTTATTGGCTTTGTTACTAGCTAAGCTGCACTGTTGTGTTGACTAAACTTTAAATCCTGACTTATTAAGACGCCCAGATCAGTAACTTTTTCTGCCTGACTGATGACTGAACCTTGCAAATAATAACTTGTACACTTATTTAAATGCCCTAAATGTAGCACTTGACATTTCCCATTAACAGCCATACTCCGATTATCAGCTCACTCCGTAATATGATCTTTTGTTTTGCAATCTAGATCCTCTTGCAGCTGATTTGCTTGTTTTTCATTTTCTACACTCCCCATAACTTAGGTATCATCAGCAAAACAATTCATGTTCCCAGAAATATTTTTATATGGATATCGTTCATAAAAACAATGCACAAAACTGGCCCTAACACTGATCCCTGAGGAACCCCGCTTAAAACCTCACTCCATTTAGAATAATTTCCCCTCACAACTACCCTTTGTTTTCTTCCGGTCAGCCAGTTCTTTACGCAAATGAAAATTTTCCCTCCTATTCCTATGTCAGCTAATTTGCTAAGTAGAGCAACATGCGGTACCTTATCGAAAGCTTTTTGAAAATCAATGTAAACAACATCTACAGGCTTCTTATTGTCTAAAGCCATGGTAACTTTGGCATAGAAATGTAATAAATTAGAAAGTTGCAAAAGATTTACTTTTCCTGAAACTGTACTGAACTAGTCAATAGATTATTAGTCTCCAAAAAATTTACTATCTTAATCTTTGTCAATGTTTCAAAAATTTTCCAAACCACCGAAGTTAGACTCACAGGTCTATAATTTCCTTCACTCCCTTTAGACCCTTTCTAAAGGGACTAAAATTTTCGGATAAATATTATCTGGTCCAGGAGCCTTAGTCTCCTTAATTTTTTTAAATGAAGTAAAATGTCATCCCTGGAAAATACAAAGTTCTCAAGCTGTACTATAGCTTGTGTCTTGCTGGTGTCCACTGTTGAGATACAGTTATCGTTAAAAACACTCAAAAAAAAGTTATTAAGAATACTAGCAATATCACTATTGTCCTGAATTAAAATTCCTTGCTCATCAACCAGTGGCCCAATATGACTATTTCGAACTTCCCCCGAATTAGCGTATGCAAAAAACCTCTTAGGATTCCTGTCTATGTTATCTACCAGTCTTTGCTCCAACTCTCTTTTCTGAATCCGTACCAAATACTTAAATTTACGCCTTGCCTTACAATATTGGAGCCTATCTGCACTGTGACCAGTTTCTTTAAAACTATGAAAAGCCGCTTGCTTGTTATTTAGAGTGTCTTTAGTTTCCCTGGAGAATCAGATCGGCCAAATTTTAGTATTGACACCCTTTCTCCTAAAGGGAACATGATCCCCAACCGTTTTCACTAGATTTTCCTTAAACTCTGCTCACTGAAGATTCACATCGCTATTGTCCAATTCGGAAGAAAAAACTGCTCTCAAACTCTGCCTAAGTGCCATAAAATCAGTATTTCTTAAATTGGGCCCAAACCTGAAATTCTCTACTATGTGCGTATCAAATTTAATAGCAAACCTAATACTGTTGTGGTTACAATCTCCAATGTGTTCCCCTACACATAATCCCAGAACAGAACCTTCCAAGTCGCAGAACACTAGATCCAAAATCACGTCCTGTCAAGTACCCTGAGTTACAATTTGATCTAAGAAACATTCACCAATTATTTTCAAAAATTCCTCTTCTCTGCTATTACTATGGCAAAAATTATTCCAATCAATTCCTGGAAAATTAAAATCTCCCATTATGATGACTGACCCTTTGCTTGAAATGTCACTAATAATACTAAACGTCTGTTCATCTTGACCCTGGCTTAAATTGGGTGGCCTATAAATGTTCCCTAAACGTAATTTTTTGCCCTTATTGCTTATCAACTCCAGCCAAATCATATCAATAGGTTTATTTATAGGCCGATAAACTCTTAAAATAATTTTCTCCAAATTCTTGCTCCTGATCCATTTTATGAACAGCATCATTTTTCCATCAAAATTAAAAGCTGAATTAAAAGAGTTAATTCAGATATTTTGGAACATGAAAAAAAGAACGAAATTAATATCAGTTTTCCCATCAATTCTTGTTTAACAATGCAGAAATTTTGGTTTTAATTCTTTACATTTCAGAAGAAAAGTGAGTTTAAAAATTTCTATGATTTCACTAAAATATTTCAGATGCCACGCTTTCCCTTTTAAAATTGCGGTAAATATGTGTTATACGGTTTTTACTTACCTGTCTATCTTACAATGAATGCTCACAAAAATGATGAAAAAGTCTAATTTATCTTTATTTCCCCATTTGGTGGGACTTTAACAGAAACGCGGGACTTTGAGGCAAAAAGCGGGACTGTCCTGCCAAAATCGGAACATCTGGTCAAAATAAAGACGGGATGATTTACAGCAGTTTCAAGACTTTTTTTTTTTTCTCTCTCTCGTTTTAAGCACAGTATGACGAAACAAAGTATGAAATTGAACAAAATTTCTCACGTACGTGTATAAACTCATAGCACAACAGAAATAAATGAAGAAAAAGAAACTTACTGTCAAGTAGCTTTTGAACTAATGGCTTTATTTTGTCTTTTACTTGCCTTGGTATTTTCGCCATGATGACAAAAAATGCTAGTTCCTACTTTAGAGCAAAATATTATTGCTTTAAAGGGTATTTTTGTGTTTTAAATTTGCTACATTCACGAAATCAACGAGAAAGTACACTATACTATATTTAGAGAAGATGTTAAATGTCCACAAAAACCGCGTGGTCGTGGGTTGTTTGTTTAGTTTTTGATGATCAAATTACTACACGCAGCTTATGAAATGACAGTAATTTCATTCAAAAATCTTGCTTGTATTACTTCACGCAATGTAATAACACATTTGTAGGCACTTCTGAGCACCTCTACTGATTTTAAGTGCAATTATCAATAAATTAGGAATTTTTTTTGTAAATAACCTTTTATGACGATAAAATGTGTACAAGGGTTGGCAGCAAAACACTTACATGTGGATTTGTGGGATCGATCATTGTTGTGGAGACTAATGGTGTGAAGGTGTAAAGTTTTTTGTTAATTTTTAAAGGTTACGACCTTAGTATGTTGTAACTATGCTTATTCACGTTCAATATCAAAATAACTTAATAAATTGCATATGCATTTTAATTCCAGTTTCTAAAAAAGCTTCTTGAAAGTATTATTTGTTATTCTGTATCAAAATAAAAGCCGGCAATCGGTTTGCTGGATAATTAACACGAATTTATTCATTCGGCATCGTGTTAGTTTTAGTTAGTTAGGAAAGTGGCGCTTTTAATTATTACGGCAAGAGATCGAAAATATTATGAGAAAATAAAATGGAAAGTTTCGATAATTGGGAAGCGGGAGATCCATATCCATTGGCGTCAAATTTTTGGTAATAACGCTTGCGCGAAAAATATTTTCCTTTACCTATGGAAACAAAAACTAGGAAAGTATCTCATTACATATGTTTCCCATAAACAACAAGGTTACCAAAATAAAATTATTCACATCAAAAATTTGAAGACCCCCTACCAACTTCCCAATGTAATTCTCCTAAAATGCAGTAATACCTGATTGATAGTTGCGATAGTTGTTTAGCATTTAGCAGAATTGGTATAATAACCGATTTTTTTTTGAAGAAAAAAAGTTTTTTTGGTTTTAAACCGAGTTTATTATTTGGTTTTTATTACTACCAGTAAGAAATACAGTTTTATTTTAGGAAAATCATGAAGATTTTATGAATTAATTGTTAAGGAATGTTTAATATTCATATTTGTACCAAATTCCTTCGTAATTAATTAAATATTTAAAAGAAAAATCTTGTAATTTCATTTCCTCATATTTAGATATTTCCAAAGGAGAATATTGTTTGAAAATCGTTAACTATTATAAAAAATAGGTACAATACGTAAATGAGTCTTGGTATAAATAATCAAAGAAATAATTTCTGTGATAGTTCAGATATTATTAATTACAAATAACCAAGAATAAATTCTTGCAAATTAATATCCTTATAATCATAGCTATTGACTATAAAAAAAATAATAATAAAAGTAAAATTAAAATCACGTATTCTTAAAGATGGAAAATATTTTGCAGTATCTACAAATGAATCATTAGTCTGATGCACATTTTACAACTTTAAAAATCAAAAGATCAATGCATATTTTGTAAATCATGTAATTTATTTACCTATTGTATCAGTGACAATAATTATAGAAACAGGACAAGTAGGTTTATAGAAAATCATTGTGTTTTCCATTGTAGACATTATTTCTCCTGGTTTAATGCATTTGGGAATACAATTTTTTGTATCAAAGAAAAAAAATTGTTTTAATTAAAAGCTTCAGAACAAACCTTAATGAAAATACTCTTTTAACATACTTTAATAAGGAAGACTCATAAAAATTCATGTTTATTTATTCTACCACCATACATACATGAAACGGGGGGGATGCAAAAAGTGTGCAGGTATAAACACAATTTTATGCCTACTCAAAATGTTCTTGGATTTCTTTAGTTTTTTTTTTTTTTTTTTTTCTCTCTTGTCATTTAAAGATTCTAGTGTTGAGATATTTTTACACTATGCATCGCTTCAATGGTACATAATCTATCTCAATAAATCTTAAATAATCAAGCAAATTAGGTAGTATATGAAGTTTTGGTTGAAATATGCTTTTTGAACTATTTATTTTGAAATGCAAAAGACTGAAAAATAATAATAATTAAAAATCATAAAAAAGCTACTTAGATTTTTTTTTTCCATATACTTTTAGAAAAACTTAGTTGGTCTGCCTTGTATATTTATGTACCTTATAGAGAACTTGCATGGACTTAAAAAAAGAAAGAAACAAAATAAAAACTATGTAGCAAATTCGCATTACCTTAAAAAATGTAAGTTTCTAAATTTATTAAATCTTTAATTTATCTATAAATCTTTGCTAGTTACTTTGCATTAATCAGATTTTACTCTTTACTTTCAAAAAAAAAAAAAAAAAAAACATTAAAAAAATACATGTTTTTTTTTTTTTTAACCACTTAGTTTAAACCAAGGTGGTTTTTAAACCAAACAACCCTGACATTTACAACCGCTCATTTCTTTCCTCTCTCCTTCCCCTTTTGTATGTTGATTCGAGAGTTACAGCATGATAAATAAAATATTAACAGTTTGAAAACAATCTAGTTTTCACGCTGTGGGACTATATGCTTGTTGCATATCATCCCTTTGGTGTTTGGTTTGATGCTGCTGATCTATGTTTTATACAGGTGATATTATGTATAAACTACTATTTGGTGAATGACAATGGCTTAAAATCTAGTAGTAGTGAGAGGGGTCGAGCTCCTAATCCTCCCTCTCACTGCACCAATCTTATAAGTATTCTTATTAATTCTGTATTAATTATTATTATTATGTTTTATTTTTTAAGTAAGGTTTTATTCTAAAATCAGAGCCTCTGAACTTTTTATTTTATACTGTTAATAAAATTCTTCCCAAGGCCCCCTTGGGAGTTTACAGGAGGTCACTGTGCATGCAACAAATTTTGCTGAGGATTGGGCGAATTTGCAGACAGTACTGCCACATTTCTTTTTTTTTCTTTAAAATATTTAAATGTATTTTTTTAATGAGGCCTAATGTTCTTGATAGTTGTAATATAGGTATGGAATATGCCCATGCTTGTATTTTATTGTTCAGTAAAATTCAAAATTTCATTTGGTAAAGTGAGAATTTCCCCATTCCTAAAAATTTAAGCCTGATGGCCTGGCCCGGGTCTACGTACCCGCTATGAGCGGCCAGGGGCCCCTTAATGGCATAGAAATCCAGTAGGCAGTTAGGTTCCCTGCTGATTTTTTGCAAGGCGGCTCAAAATTAATAGAGCCAAGCCTGCCGGTGACACCCCTGAGTTCTTCAACTGGTGTAACAGAAAGTGTATGCAATTTTTATCTCAGATTAGCTTTATTCTGAAATATAATATATTTATATTTTAATGAAGAAGTTTCATTCTTTAATTGCATACAATCAGTGCAGGATCTGGGGGAGCAAGTTGGGGGGGGGGGGGGGGACGCTCTGGGCTGCAACTTTACCCTAATTCTGTTTTTTCTCCTTGTAACTCAACTTAAAAACTGGAAGGAAGATAGGTAAAGGCTTCAGTTTCAAATTTTTACACTGGCTCAGAAAGGTTGAAGATCTTGTGCTGCATGTAATTTTTTAGTAACCTTTTGTATAGCATCAATATTAAGACTTTTTTTTTTTTTGCAGATGCCTTTTCCTGATAAAGAACAAAGAAAAAAATGTTGGGATTCCAGAGACTCATACTGGGAATGCTTAGAGCAAAATAATGAAGATAAAACAAAGTGTCAAGAAAAAAGAGAATATTTTGTGAAGGAGTGCCCAAATAGATGGGTAAATATGCTTATAATTTTTACCCTTACTTGCCTAATATTTTTTTCTAAAAAATCATTATAAACATTATCAAGTAACTCCTCTTCCTCATTTAACCATCTATATATATATAAATGGATGTATGTTTGTGGGTGTGTGGGTATGTGTGTATGTTCCTTATACAAATCCACAGTTTTCATCGGATTTCTTCCAAATTTGGCACAAAGGTAAATTGTTGCTCAGGAATTCATATAGGCGGGTTTTTGAAATTTTTTAAAAACACCCAAAGAGGTCTAATTTAATATTTTGAGTCATAAAATTGCTCTTTTCTGCACAAACTAATTTTTGTATAGTTATGAATTTAATCTAAATGAAAAGCCCGTAAAAAACTGCCCTAGATGAAGTTTTTTCAAAGATTGACTTTGATCATTAAATTTGTGAACCTTGGTTCAAAGCAAATGAAAACGGTTATCAACATATAACCACCAGGAGCTATTTTAAATGCAATCAACACAAAACGTATCGTAAACGATGGCCGTCAATGCCTTTAGTGATGAGCGTTGAAACATATTTGGCGAGAAAGCCGTAGATATAATAAATGATGCTGTACATCGTTTCTTAAACTGCGACCTACGAGGCCCCAGGGGTCCATTGATGCTACTCATGGTGCTACTTAATTTGAATGCTACCGTTTAATTATAATTTTTAAATATTGTTTAATTATAAAATCCACAACAGTAAGGCTTTGCAGGGGTCTGTCCAGTATTTTTCACAGGGTCCGTTTTTTGTGAAAAATAAAAAAAATTTGTGAAAAGTGAATTATTTTTGTGAAAAATAAAATAATTTCGCAAAAAAAAAAAAAAAAAAAATTTGTTAAATCGAAATTTTAGAATTTAGAGCAGGCACAAACTACATCATTTAAACTTAAAGTAGAGTGTTTTCCTCTTCTATGTTGAGAATATCATTCTGGGGTGTTTTTCTAGTATTTAGCAGGGGGGGGGGGGGGGAGTGGCATCGCTAACTCAAGTAGCAATATTTATCTACCATTCTACATTATGTTAAATTATACTAGAAATATTTCTGTACAGCATTTAAAATAATTGTAACAAAAAAAATAAATAAATAAATAAAATTCAGACGAGGGGGTTCAGCATTTAACTTTTTGACCCAAGACACACTTAAAATTGCACAGAATTTCGTTTAAAACTTATAAATACCGTGATTTTTAACAAAAATAAAAATAGATTTTATTTGTTTTCTTCTTAACAAAGTGTACTAAACATCAAAAATTCAAAAAATTGGAATCCCATAGCGGATGCAAAGAGATCGCAATTCTCAAAGTGAATGCATCAAAGGTATAAAAACGGCTTGTAAAAGAAATATTTTTGATAAAATTATTTTTAAATTGCATTTTAGAGTCCTATGATAAACATATCATTAATATCTGTGGACACAGCTAAAGCAAAAATAAAATTAAACCATTGATTCAGCATTTTAATTTTTGACTCATAAAAGAAAATGGAATTTTGCTTTAAAAACTTGACGTGCGTGTTCTAACAAAAATAGACTTTTCATTTATTTGCATCCTAATAAAACGAAGTTAGCTTGAAAAATGAACAAAATATGATTCTTTTATCGGATGTTAAAAGATTGTATTTTTAAAAATGTAGACATCTAAAGAAAAAAAAGGCAAGTAAAACAGTTTATTTAAAGTTAATCATCCTTGTTAGCATCGAAAAATCAAACCCATATAATTTTCTCCCAAAATAACAGTTGAACATCGCACCCGCACCAACCATAGAAACGCAAATATTGACAAGCTGGTAAAATGATGAGAATATTTTCTAATCAAGTCATTATATAGGTTTAACGCCAGACGCTAAATGGCCATAATTTTAAAGTTGGTAACCCTATCTGAAGCGATCACATTTTTTCCCCACCCTTACTATCCCTTTGCAGTTCTAAGTTCATTTCGCTGATATATATTATTATTGTTTATTAAATCATCAGCGGGGGGGGGGGGGGAGAAAAGTGCTTACCAAACGCCTTTTCAGAAAAGTTTACAACAACACCGCTGCTAATTAGCTGTGATAAAACAAACAAAATTATTTGAAACCAAACTTATTTCCAGCTGTTAATTTCTTTCCAAGAAGCAAACAACAAACATTATATTTATTTGGCAGTAGCAATTTATCGCTTGCAGGAGCATCACAAGAGTGCCGATTTTTTTTTCTTTGCAAAATTAGCAGATTTTGTATAAGCTGATCCCTCTAATTTGACTTTAAGAAAGGTTCCAAAAATTATCGGTTTAATATGCATTACTTTGCTTTCAGATTTGCTCCTTCAAAAAACAATTTGTGAAAGATCCGATCTTTTTTATCAGAATTTTGTGAAGGGTCTGTTTTGGTTGATCGGGATTTTGTGAAAGGTCCGTTTTGTTTGATAGGGATTTTGTGAAAGGTCCGTTTTGGTTGATCGGATTTTTGTGAAGGGTCCGTTAACGGACCCAAATATCCTCTGGCCAGACCCCTGCTTTGTGTAATTTTTAATCAGTGTTTATCCCGTTAATAGCAGGAAAATACAAACATGAGTAAGGTAATAGTATTACATTCAATATTGACGTACAATCTTCGACTGTTTCAACATTAGACTACTTTTATTAAAACCACATCTAATTTCATCCTTGCAACAGAAATTTTATTTGATGTTCTATGATCCTTATCAAACCAATTTGCAATTTGTAAATTTTCTTTTTACTATTGCTTGATTTACGTCAAATCTTTAAGTAATTCGGTTCAACTATATCGGTATTTGTGAACCTTGGTTCAAAGCAAATGAAAATAGTTAACAACATATAACCACCAGGAGATATTTTAAATGCAATCAACACAAAAAGTATCCATAAGAATGGCTGTTAATGTCGTTTGGCAAGAAAGCCGAACGAAAAAGAAATGCTGTCTTTCAGTAGTTCTTAAATTGCACCCTGCAAAGACAAAGGGATGCATTGAAATCACCATCGGTGTTTCTTCTTAAATTTGCTTGCGCATTTTGCTAATAAGTTTTAATAAGCTAATAAGTAATAATACCGTAACAGTAAACGAAATTTTGATCTGTATTTTCTATACATAAACAGCACAGAAAATAACAAAATGAGATAGGTATTATAGAAGTACAATCTTCAACAGTTTTACAATTAGAATACTAAATTTATATTAAAATGACATCATTGCATTGGAAATATAATTTAGTATTGTATTATCCTTAAACAAATCAATATGTATATGTTATTTATACTATTCCACCATTTACCTAATTCAGTTCAACTAAGTTCCACAGAAATCTCTCCAGGTTATCAGAGACCAGGGATAAAAATACTAATATGGCTAATGAATTGCAAAATAATCATTTTTGTGCATAGTAGCGTAGATTGAATTTATCTTTCAAGGGGGAGGGGGATAGTCATGGGGTTCATTACATGTACATAAACTATCATACTAGGATTGCTAATGTGTAGTAGAGTAAAAGACTGTGCATCTTTAGACTCAAAACCACACGAAAACTTAATACGGTGGAATTCATAGTTTTAGAAGGGTAAAAGTTTAGAGTTTGAAAAATGTAAAGAAATATTAATTTACATTTAAACTTTTAAAATGCATAAAATGTCTCTATTTTTTACTTAAACAATTTTCTTAATCATTTAAAATTTTATGTTACTTTAACGCTCGAAGCAATAGTGCACCTGAAGGAGCATCTTCGCTGACTAGCAATAATTTTAAACCAGTTAGCGGGTATGAGGCAACTTTTGACATGAAGAGATTGCTACTGAAATGGGCATGATGAAATATTACGCCACATTATAAAGTTTTTTCATTTTAGTCTTCATCGTGAAATTAGTTGAGCAAAGCTCCATTTCCAGTTACAAGACTCTCAGTTCCATAACTTTTATTGTAAACAATCGAAAAATATTACTGTTTGTAACTACCACTAAGTAATTCAACTGTCATTGAAAAAATGCTGTAAGATAAAAATGGATACGTATCAGTGTTATAGAAGCAACTCTGTTCACAGTGGAGGGATAAGGTTGTATCCCCCGTCAATTTGTATCTCACGTATATCCGCTAATCGCAATACATCATTCTTTAAACTTCAAGAAATTAAAATATCCAATAAGACTTAAGTTCTGTATCACGATCAATAAGTCAGAAGGGCACGCGATTAAGTACTTTAAATGCATGTGAAATTTACCTCTTTCCAATATAGATAATTTTATGTTACATGCTTAAGGTTTCGTTCACTCAAAAATGTATTTTATTTTGCTGCTGGAAGGGGGACTAAGAATTGTATTTAGGAGCAAGATTTGAGTTAAATTTAAGAATTAAAAAATTTTGAATAACTTAACTTTTTAGTACTTGGATTACGTTTCGAAACGTGGAAATACATTTCCTTCGTTTTGAAGCTGCGGATATGGGGAACAGAATGTGCAACAAGCTTTTGTAAAACATAAACAAAAGAATTGTCTATTATATAGTTGTAAGTAGAAACAAGACAGTTTTTTTCTTTCTTTTAATTTCTTGGCCTGCAAATAATTAAAAAAAAAAAAAAGACACGGATAGTGACCAAAATGTGCACGCATATTTCTTTTTCTATAAGGCTGTTCAATTGACGGGTTTTATACAGTTCGTTCCATTAGTTCGCGTCCACGTACTCCATTTTTAATGCTTTATGTATCTTAATAACTGTAACTGTTTCTATGGTAACTATTATTCAGTGGAACCATTCCTACCCCTAATGACAACTGTGCCTCTGCAAATTAAAATTTCGATATTCTTAAAGGAATACTTTAGAGCAGAAAACTTAAATAAGTGCTCTTACCTGCATTCAGTTTGAGTTATCATGTACAACATTCACGGCAAGTGTGAGGTTTTAAAAATTTGAAATAAAATTTTAATCTAGACAAATTTTGAATCGTTGCAAGACACCAATATTAATGTCTAACTGTCATTTTTACCTACGAAAATAGAAATTTGACATAAATATAAGAAAATAAAATGTAGTTTACATACGTCTTTTTATGCAACTTACACTTATCTAATTTTACTCCATGGCATGCTACTAAATCGCCACGGAAATGGCAAACAGACACATTTTGTGAAGTTATTTATATTAAGTGAACGTTTTCCACGGAATTTGATTACATACCTGAACACTTACAAAAACTTATAAAATGAGTCTATCTACACATGAAACCTTGAAAGTAAAAATACCGCCAAAAAATCCGTAATGTTAACGGCTATTAATAACAATGACCGAATTCCTTATTTTCTGTACAGTGGATTATCTGTTTAGCTTTTGGGCCATTGAGGATGATTTTCATATCTGAAAATATTGTAACAGTGCCATATTTTGCATATATTTGTAACTGATGAAAGCCACTGAATTTTACTAACGACTCTTCCAAGGGAGACATTCAATGATTTTTTTTCAGAATAAAATGTGTGTGAAGTGTACTATAGCATCATGCTAAATGTCTTGAGGTATGCAAAACGTTCAAAGGCAGCACAACGGTTTTCGTATTCGAAGCACCACGTAAAAGGTTGTCCCACAAGATATGCAAGACAAATGTACCGCCCGTCTGATTCAACCGCAGACAACGTGCCAGTGGACACGACAGAACCAAAGAATATCGTTGACAGAACCCCGATAACATACCTCATGATTTTCCGTTTTTACTTGATGCTATTTTTTCTGCAAGTGCTCAACTTTCTCTGCTATTTACAGTCTTTTG